>NC_064852.1:82412606-82712606 GCF_024139225.1 Suncus etruscus
TTTATGTTGCTTTCTCCACCCTTCTTTTTAATATGGCACATATGTATGACTGGCAAGTGAGATATGTTATTTTTAGTTCTCATTAACTAGTCAAAGGTCATTAAAGACAGATCTATATAACAATATAAACCACTATGACATTCTTGGCAATTATAACTTGATATAACTAATACGCTTAGAATTGTCTTCTCTCTTTTTTCCTTAGTCATTGTAATTTATTACAGTGTTAACCATAGAGTTTTAGGCATAAAGTTACAATTCCAATATCATCACTAGAATTCACATCTCTCCATTTTAAGAGAACCCAGGTTTCTTCCTATTCCACTCCAACCTATCTCCTTGACACACATATTTTAGATTAATTATAATAGTTTGAATCCCATGCTATGGTTTTGTTGATTACATGTACAGAAACTTTGCTTCTACACCCCATTCAAGTCCAAGCCTCCTGACAAATGCCTCTTATATTACATCCATACTGCTTCTTCTTGCTCCTCCACTCTATTTCTCTTCATTCCTGTAATTTTTGTGTCTGTAGTCTATATCTAAGGGCTTGTCCATTTTTTATCCCTTCCATTATTTTATCATGCTATTCTATATACTGTAGATTAGTTTAAATATGCAGTATTTGTCTTTCTAAATTATGTTGCTTAGCATGAGATCTTCTATTTCCATCTGAAGTGCAGCAAATTGCATGACTCATCATCCATTGTGTTTGTGTAGTGTTCCATTGAGTATATGTATATATCACACCTTCAGTAGCCACTAAACACCTTGTTTCTTTCCATATTCTGGCTACTTAGTGCCGAAATGAACATGAATGTGCATATACCTTGTCAACTGAAAGTTTTTGTGTTTTTAGGTAAATACCAAGAAATGGATTCATGGGTCATTTGGGAGCTCTATTTTTACTTTTTTGAGTAAATTTGTATTGTTTTCCATAGGGTTGAGCCAGACAACAGTCCCATCTGTAGCACATGAGAATTACATTTTTACCAGTTTCTGCCAACACCCTTATAAATTACTTTATATAAATACAATGAATTACATAGGTGCTTATAATATATTTGTTCCAAGACTACTCCCATCAATGTAAAATTTCCTTCATCATTGTCCCAGATTCTCACTCATCCCAAATCTACCCCCTTGGCAAGGACAAAATAATATATTTAACATTGTTTGTTTAAAGGTAATTGGTAATGAAATTATATTTTTAAAGTTCAGCAATCAGAACATTTGTAAAAATGAATGTATCTTGCAATGAGGTCATTAAGTCTTTATTAGAAAGTTTGCTAAATGATTTCTTATTAGTAGATTTTTCTGTTATTTGTTTTGTTTATGAACATTAGGTGGCTTTAAATCCATGATGAGATCTGAATTGGTGTGTTCCTACTGAGATGACAATATTGAAAAAAAAATGAAGTTGCTGCATGGTCCAGGTATTCCAAGATCTGGTTGATTTTGTAACTTTTGGAAGGTGTAGTTTTGGTTGCCAGGATTTCTGGAAGTAAGAAAAGATGGGAGGGATGGTGGAAGAAGATGCCTCCACTCACTACAAAAATGTCCTGGCATGCCATCTGAAATACCATATATATATATATCCCAAATATCTGGAATTTTGGTCTATTTGGCATCTCTACAGAGATCAGTGGTTAAGTGGTAGTTGTGGATGTGGTGCAGCTATCTTGACTTCATCACTAACACATATTTTAAATAGTCTTTTTTATTTATGTTATTCTCACTGGTGTGACATGATATCTCCGTATCATCTTATTTTAGATTCTCTGATAATTAAGTGATGAAAATGATTCCTTTTTATGCTTACTGGTCATCCATCTGTCTTCTTCAGAAAATCAACCTCTCCTTTTTTAAAACGAGATTATTAGATTTATTTTTGATCTTTGTATATTTTACATCCTCTTTATCTGAAATATTTTGTGCAAATATTTTATCCCATTCAGTAGAGTATCTTTTAAGTTTTGCTCACATTTCTTTTTACATGTAGAGTCCTTTAAATTTAATTGGAACTTTTTGTTCATTTTTATTTCTGTTGTCTTTTCTAGTAGAATTGTATCATAGAAAATACCTTTAAAGTTAGAATCCTGGAGCATTCTACCCATACTTTGATGGCTTTATTTCATGGATTCTGGTTTAAGCTCAAATTCTTTGATCCACTTTGAATTGACATTTGTATGAAGTGTAAAATACTGATCTAGTTTAATTTGGGGCATGTAGCTATCTAGTATTTTCAATGTCATTTGTTAAAGAGGCTTTTTCACTCTGGTTTTTGTTTGGGGGTCAAACCAAGTGGGGCTCTGAGATTACTCCTGACTTTATGCTCAGGGTTTATTCCTGTTGATGCTCAGAGAACCAAACACAATGTCAGAGATGAGATCAAGTTCTCAGTTGCAATAATAATGTATTTTCTAATGGACTTAGTATTTTCACCAGTGTAGACAACAACCTGAGATAATAAACAAACCTTAGTAAATTTAAAATATTTGTAAGTATATAGTGAATATTTCTAATCATGGTAGAAGTAAGCTAATATTTAGTAAGAATAAGATATTGAGAGAAAAATCTAAATATTTAGAAGATTACACAATTCTAAAGAAATAAGAAAAGGCTGTAAAAAAATCTCAAAAATGTTATTATAACATAGAAAAAATTCTTTGTATTAACTAAACAGTGTTGACTGGAAATAATTTGTTACCAACTATTTTATAATAGGGCAATTCATTTTATTATTCAAAGGTTAACTACCTTTCCTAATTTGAGCAAGCATCAGTGAAAATGTAGGCAAATCTTGAAAATGAATACAATATGTATATCAAAAGAGATTTTAAAACTAATGCATTGTAACAAATATTAGTATAAATATACTTCAGTTTTTATCTTGAGACTATTGTTATGAGTTATTAAAATGTACTGTGAGTCATAAACAGATATGTTTTTCTGTGAAATTTAATTAAATATATTTATTGCCTATAGCAACATCAGATATACAACATACATGTTTTAAAATCTTATCAATTTATGAAATATTCTATTTATTGAATATATTTACTGCAAAATCTGTGTAGCTAGTTCTATCTATATACATTTTATTTTACTAATTGTAGCACCATTGAAATACTGTGGAAGTATTTAGAAGACGGTATAGATTTTTTTAGTGTAAATGCTGAATTGAATTGAAGGGACAGGTAGATGGATTTTTTTGAGTGTAATAATTAGGAAACGTTGATAATTTATGCTATGCTAGAGAGGCTTTTCAAGGTTTTTAGTGTGTCTGGAGTATTTCATATTGTACTTTCTAAAATTTGATCAATAATGTAATCAAATAAGAAATTTGATTTAATAATTCCAAGGATATTAGGAGGCAAGGGTCATTTGTTAAGAAAATAGGGCTTGCATCTGAAATGCTTGCATTGCCTTGCTAAAATCAACCAACATGCTGGATAGTTTATTCCATAAAGGTGGCAGAGGGTGTTGGTAGGCCTTATCCACTGAAAGACCTGAGGAGATCTGTTGGTGGGTGGTGCTCACTAATTGCGGCTTGCTCTTTCGAAGCTTAGTTTTGGCAAGCCACACCCATTGATTCTGCCAGGATCCGTGAAAGGAAAAGCTGCTAGTGGAAAACAACTTGCCTTCCTGTGTCTTTGATGTTTTAATCTCTGGTCCCAATTTTACTACAGTACTTCAGGCAGCTCTGGAAGATGTTTGAGCCTTACAACCAGACTTAGAAAAGCTGTTTCTCTTCCCCTCAGAAGCTTGGTTTCCTCAAGTCTCACATAGCCTTGTGCCTCTCTGGCCTCTTTGTTTCATAGATTTGTATGCAATAACAAAGCCAGCAACAAATCCTTGACTAGTTTGGAAATTATTTGGGAATGGAGAATGGCAGGAAAGAACATAAAGAACTCCTGAAGGAAACAGTGGAACTTGGAGATATCTGAAACAATAAACTTTATCCAAAGTCAGATAAGGCCACAGCTCAGGATTAAAAAGAACCCAGAATAGGAATTTGCAACAAGGTTTTTGAATTCCAGACCTCTACAGGGCCCTTGCCCAAATTTTCTAGCTTGCTCATGGTAAGGAATTATTCTAATGTATTAATTCTGCATTAAAACTCACCCCTTCAAGATTCCAGGTTATCAGATCCAGACAATCAGCATGAAACTTAAGGTTTGAGATTTTTTAAGACAGAAGAATTAAAAAATGAAGGGATAATCACACACAAAAAAGTCAAAATCTAGTAGTTTCTCTTGAGAGGTAAAAGGAAATGTAAGGGAAAGTGTCTGATGAATATTTATGGGCCAGATATCTTCTGCTTTCTCAATTTGAAAATGAAGTAGGAATTGATAAAATTTGAGGAAAAGTGCTTCTCTACTTCTAAAGAATAACAGGTAGAATAGAAACCCCTAACTAATCTGTAATTAAAGCTGTTAATTCTTCACACTCTCACCAAAATAACAAGTGGGGAAAGGGGAGGGTGTTGAAAATGTGCAAATACTTTTTTTTTGCAATTTTATTAGCTGATTTGTAATTGGGCTATCTCTATTTAATAGTTAATGCTTACATTGTACTCCTCTTCTAAACCCAGATTAAGTGGTCTTTCTTCAAAGAGCTAGTATTAAAAAATCTACCCCTGAGACTAGAGATATGACATGAGTGCATGCTTTGCATGCAGGAAGGCTGGGTTCACTCTCTGACACTGCATGGACCCTGAGTACCACTGGGAGCATAAAGTTGGTAGTGGCCTCTGAATACTGTCAGACATAGCCCCAAATTACCCTTCAAATAAATGTAAGTTGTTTTAGAAACAATATAGCTTCTTAAATTGAATGTCAGATTCACAAAGAATCTTAAAAACAATAACTACCACCCCCTTAATGATGAGTACTTGTTTTCCTGTTAGCTGTGTGGTATCTGACTTCATTAGATCTTCTACTATCTCTGCACTTAAGACATTTTGATGTAGATAATCTTGATGTCAAATACTCCAAATATTTACCTTGCTGATTACTTGCCAATGAATGACAAGTAATTACAGATATTGCTTCTCATTACTGGTTTAGTCCCTACAAATAAAAACACCCAAGACATGGTGTGGATTTTTATCATTTATTCTTTTTTGTTTTATTTTATTTTGTGGGGCAACATCTGTTGGAGCTCAAGTCTTAATCCTAACTCTGTGGTCAGGGATCACTTCTGGTAGGTCAAGAGAACATATGAAGTTCAAGGGATCAAATTAGGATCTTCCCTATGCAAGGCAAGTGCCCTACCAATGGTTCTCTCTCTCTCTCTCTCTCTCTCTCTCTCTCTCTCTCTCTCTCTCTCTCTCTCTCTCTCTCTCTCTCTCTCTCTCTCTCTCCCTTTTAGTTCATTTCTGTCAACCCTAAAAAGAGATTGAGTTTGGTGGCCTCAGTTTCTCATAAAACCATTTGTTGTCTAAATATAAATTAATGAGTCCTATTGTTGGTAGAGGGATGGTGAGGCCTTCTGGGCTCCTTGACCTGGCTCCCCCAGCCCCTATGGTCTGGCTGGTCTGAAGGTTGCAGGGTGAGGGCAGAGTTTCACAAAACAGTCAAATGAAGTTCCAGGATTTACCCAGCTTTATTTCACAGTCCCCACCGCCAAGTACACCTCCTCACCGGACCTCTATACTGAGCCTTTTTCTAGCAGCTACTTCTCTACTCCTTCTGGTTCTCTCGGCCTCTATCTCTGTGATGATTGTGGGGGACCATATGAAGCTGGGAATACCACTTGGGTTGGCTATAAGGCAGGAACATCAAACCCTATATTATTTCTCTAGCTTTAATTTTATACTTTAAAATTATTGAAAAACAGCAAAAAATAATATTTTAATATGTAAAATATTATTAAATATTTTAATATCCATAGGTATTTTAGCAACATAGACTCATTTATTTGAATATTGTCTATGATTACATTCATCTTTCAGTGAATATCTTAGATGGGAGTGAAAGGAACTTTTCTCAATATAGTCAAGGCCATCTACCACAAGCTAATGTCAAATATTATTCTTAATAGAGAAAAACTAAAAGCCTTTCCTCTAAAATCTAGTACAAGATAAGGCTGTCCTCTCTCACCACTCCTATTTAATATAGTACTGGAAGTACTTGCTATATCGATTAAGCAAGTAAAAGATATTAAGGGAATCCAGAAAGAAAAGAATGAAGTCAAGCTCTCACTGTTTGCAGATGACATGATACTCTACTTAGAAAACCCTAAAGACACTACCAAAAAGCTTCTGGAAACAATAGATTCATATAGCAAAGTGGCAGGCTACAAAATTAACACAGAAAAATCAATGGCTTTTTTATATACCAATAATGATAGGGAAGAAATGGACATTAAGACAACAACCCCATTCACATTAGTGTCACACAAACTCAAATATCTTGAAGTCAACTTGACTAAAGACATGAAGGACCTATACAAAGAAAACTATAAAACCCTGCTTCAAGAAATAAGAAAACAAACAGAAATGGAAACACATACCCTGCTCATGGATTGTCAGGATTAACATCATTAAAATAGCAATACTCCCCAAAGCATTGTACAGATTTAATGCGATCCCTCTAAAGATACCCATGGCATTCTTTAAAGAAGTGGATCAAACACTTCTGAAATTTATTTGGAACAATAAACATCCACAGAATAGCTAAAGCAATCTTTGGGAAAAGAAATATAGGAGGCATTACTTTCCCCAATTTTAAATTATTACAAAGCAATTATGATCAAAATAGCATAGTATTGGAATAAAGACAGATCCTCAGATCAGTGGAATAGGTTTGAGTACTCAGAGAATGTTCCCCAGACATACAGTCATTTAATTTTTGATAAAGGGGCAAGAAATCCTAAATGGAGCAAGAAAATCCTCTTCAGCAAGTGGTGTTGGCACTACTATTGACACTCTTAATGAAAAGTAATCTCATCAACTTTGAAAATAATTTTTTTTTAGTAGCAACAGTTACCTGTGGATTCTTAATTCTATATACGCATTTCAAAATTGAGGCCACAATAAATAATGGAAGAGTATTTGCTCTACTCCTATGAAGGACATTTAATATTTTGTGGATCCATGAAAGGCTAATGCAACTGGAAATTAAAAAAATAAAAGATACAGACAAGAAAAGAATAAAGTATGACAAAACAGAAGTTTTGAAGAAAAACAGCTCTTCCTTTTTAGCAAAGGAGCTATTCCAGAACAGAAATTGTTATTACAGGATGTTTTTAAAAATAAAACATGTTTTAGTATCATTGAAATACTAAATACTAAATAAATAAATACTAAAATGGAAAGGAGTGTAACTAAGTCTTTAGTAGTTTTTATTTTTTTCTCTTTAATGGTGTGTGTGAGTGGCTAAACCAAGGATGGATCAAGAAATCTGTGACTAAGGAATGAGGTAGGAATCTTTACTTGGAACCTTGTATTTGGTGAGATATTTGGGAATAATGTGAAATATGTGAAAATACTCATGTTAATATGTTTTTTTATTTTTATTTTAATTATGACAACAAAGATGCAAAGAAAGAGGACAGGGTAAAGTTACAGTGGAAGCACAATCACCCATAAACAGAATTCTCGGTAGTCCCATAGATGATATCCCAGCCTTGAACTTTCAGGCAAAGAACATTAAGAAAAACAAAACTGAACCCATGTACAATACAATTACTTTGTCCCTCAAATCCCCAGTTGTAGTACATACTATTTCTTAGCAGCACACAATATAATCTAAAGACATTAGACTTATGTAACTCCTTAAACATTGAGGGCAAAGTACATTTATCTAGTTCCATGCACATGCTTACTAGTTTAAGTTAACCTCAAAAATTTTAGTGAGTTGTTTTTCTTAAGGATTGGAGTCAAGGGAACATAGTAGAAAATGGTGTTAGAGTAGCATTTGTTTGCATAGGCCCACCAAAATATAAGGGACATGGAAAGAAAAATTATGGTCTAAATACAAGGAGACCCTACCCCTGAAGTTTCCTGGCACAAGACTGACTCTAGGCTCCAGGCAAACTAGTTTGTCCAATCCAAGTCATCGTCTGTAGTGGCAATACACCTCCATTCCTCACATAGTCTCTGTTGTTGGTATCATGCTTCTGTATTAAAGATCCTGGAGTCTGCATATCCCATATTGCAGTCAGGATGGTGCAGAGCATCCTCTCGTTTCACCTCACACTTAAGGGGCACTAGAGAGAACCATGTCCTGTAGAGCAGGTCATTGTTGTTGTCAACTCTTCTCAGTGTAAACGGAAGTCTCTTTTTAGGAGGTCGATGTCAGACGCTTGGTAGTGTCTTTCCTGGTAGAGGACTGCTTCCAGCTGTTGCTATAAAAGACCTTGGATGTTTCGTAGATAGCTTGCCTGGTTCCGGCGTGAATGGAGGATGCCCATTCTTCTGAGGCCTGTGCCAGGTCATTATATCAATGTTCAGGGTGTAAGGTACATTGTACTGAGATTTATTAGATAAGAACTTATCTGTATGTATAGTGTTTTCCCATTTTAATGTGTCTATGCAAACAAGGATCAATGCCATGAAGCGTTATCGGCTCATCTGGAGGCAATAGGAACAAGACCAGCAATTTCCATGACATAGTTCAATCATAGGCATTAAACTGAGGGACAGTTCCACCAACAATCCTTACTGAACAGCTTACAAAGAAAAGACAAGATGAAAAGTGGATAGAAACATCATGGTAGAAGAATATATAGAGATTTACAGCTGTTAAAGAAAATACACATAAAATATTCAAAAGATATATGTGTTCAATATGTGTTCAATTTATGTCCTTCTAAGTAGTTCTGGGATTGTTAGATCCACTGTATGTCTTTGGTCTGAGATTAGAACTGTGTGTTACTGAAGTTAAGAAGGGTAAATCTGGGGTACTGATGGTTTTGGGAGGAGTATATGTTCGCGCAGGGGCTATGAAATTGCCAGTGACAGCCTGAGTATAACTGAGCAGCTATCTGCCACCCCCCAGATCAAACTCCACCCCCTAAGCCAATCTCTGTTAATATGTTAATGATGCCAAATTCTCTAAAAATATAATTTTTGGATACTAACTTGTGAATGTAAAGTTGTGAAGAAGCAATTTATTTGTAACATTCAAAAGTCTTCCCTATATAAATACTAACTCCTCATTGAATATCTTACTCTCTTAGAAATGAAAACCTTGGGCTGGAGAGATAGCATGGAGGTAGTGTATTTGCCTTGCATGCAGAAGGATGTGGTTCGAGTCCCGGCATTCCATATGGTTACCCGAGCCTACCAGGAGCGATTCCTGAGTGGAGAGCCAGGAGGAATCCCTGAGCACTGCTGGGTGTGACCCCGCAAAACAAACAAACAACAACAAAAAAGCAAACAAAAAAAAAACAAAACAAAAAACAAGACATGGAAACCTTAAGAAGGCACTACAAGGAAATCATTTTATTATGTGCTCACTGTTATAACCTATAGCATATTTCTGATCGCAAAAGCACAAAACTTCCAAATAAAGACTGTAAAAATGCTTCTAAGATTAAACAATTTTTGTTAATTAATTTAAATCTACTCATGCCAGTTTAGAATTGCACTTAACTGGGACCTGTACAGCAGATCTGGGTTGAAAGGTGGGACCAAACACTGCACAGAATGTCTTCCTATTTCAACCATAGTCACATGAAAACACTTGCACACACGCTTGACTGCTTGACTGGATCAAGACAGATAAACCAATGATCTTAATGTGCTTATCTATAGGATGTGGTAAAAAAAAAAATCAGAGTACCTAGGGAAATGGTCACACTCAGGCCAAATGTAAATTTCACAGATAGTGGTCAATAGGAAATTTTTTGGTTTTATGTTTATTTTCTTCTCATCAACAAATGAATATTTGAACATTGGACACACGCATATTAGAAATGAAGAAAAATAAGTCAAAGAAAGTAAATTAATGGAAAATATCCTAGATTTGTGAAGAACAATTAATATTATTAAAATTTACATATTATCCCAAACTACCTATAAAATATTTGTGATTCCTTTTGAGATTTCATTTGCCTTTTTCAGTAGAAAGATAAAAAAATTATACTAAAGTTTATATGAAAACCACAAAAGACCTCAAATTCAGAGAAGTTTTGAGAAAGATGATACTATTTTGTCTTTGTATTTGTATAAACTAAAACTTGTCAAACTTTGGATCTTAACAACAATTATGTGATAATTTTTCAATATATACCAATATGAATCATAATGTTATAATCTTAAACTGTATCACTTACTACATAGCAGTTCGGACAAAACCTAATTCTTAGAGTAGAATAGTGGTTTCCAGAACTGAAAAGATGGAAGAAATAAGGAGTTGTTGATTAAGGGGAATGAACTTGCATTTATAAGATGAAAATATGGTGATAATCACATATGTAGCCTGGTGATTATAGTTAATTTTATAATCAGTGACAAAAGTGTAGAAGTAATGGATAAGCAAACTAACTTTATTGATGTAATACTTTGAGACATATACATGTATCAATTTATGTTGTACATCTTAAAATTACTCAATTTTAGGGGCTGGAGTTATAGCACAGCAGGTAAAGTGTTTGCCTTTCACGAAACTGATTCAGGTTCAAATCCCTGCATCCCATATGTCCCTTTGAGACTGTCAGGAGTGATTTCTTAGTGCAGAGTCAGGGGCAACTCCTGAGTGCTGGGGTGTGGCTCAGAAACCAACAAACAAATTACTCAATTTGTTTTTACATTGCTGTTTATTTGTTTTTGTCCATACCTGACAGTGCTCAGTGTTTATTTCTGGCTATGTGCTCAAGGATCACTTCTGTCACTGCTCAGTGGATCATATGTGGGGCTAGTGATTGAATCAAGGTCAGTTCCACACAAGGTAACCCTAATCATTGCACTATCTTTCCACCCCCAAACACACAATTATTTTTTGAAAGGAGGGAACTCCCATTAATAAAAAAAAACATTTCAATGTTTATATATTTTTTACACTTTCCTTTTTTCCTTTATTAATATATTTATTTATATAATTTGATTACAAACATGGTTGTAGTTGGGTTTCAGTCATATAAAGAACACCTCCCAACACCAATGCTCCAAATCTCACACCTCCTTGCCCACCCACCCCTGCCTGTGTTTGAGACAGGCTTTCTACTTCCTCATTCATTCACATTGTTATTGATAGTTGTCAGTGTAGTTATTTCTCTAACTGCACTCACCACTCTTTTTAGTGAGCTTTATACTGGAGCTGGACCTTTCAGGCCTCATCTCTATTGTCTCTGAGAATTATTACAAAAATATCTTTTATTTGTCTCAAAACCCATAGATGAGTGAGACTATTCTGTGTCTATCTCTCTCCCTCTGATTTATTTCACTCAGCATAATAGATTCCATGTACATTCTTGTATAGGAAAATTTCATGACTTCATCTCTCATGAAGGCTGCATGATATTCCATAAAAATATGGAATGCTTCACGAATTTGTGTGTCATCCTTGCGCAGGGGCCATGCTAATCTTCTCTGTTTCGTTCCAATTTTAGTATATGTGCTGCCGAAGTGAGCACTCAATGTTTATATTTTAAAGGAAAACCTTGAAGTTTCCACACGGTCTACAGAATGCTATTTTTATTATATGAAACATGTATCAAATCCATATGAAATAGTTAATGACACTTTGACACCTTAACTGAAGACTTACTCTCTTAAATTTTACTTTTTATAAAAAATCAATCACAGCTTTCAATCATATCATTGGGTGTTTTCTAATTTCTTCTTTATGTTGAAATTTCTGCCTTCAGATAAAGTTTTAGACCCTTGTGATTGCCAGAATACTCTCCCAATTCCTCCACATCCCAAGATTTTCCTCCATGACTCCAGGAAAGTCAATATGATGGTTTTTCAGATTTATTGTTATGTCTCATAATAGAATAAATGAAATTTTAGGGGTAATTAAAATTACAAATTTGATGGACTGAAACAGGAGAATATTTATTTAGGCATATTATAATTATAGAAGAACTTTATTTGCTTTCATTTTTTATTTGTTTTATAGAGACTTTTAGTTGTTAATTCTGGTTCTGTGCTGCTTAATACTTACTCTATTTTGGGCCGGAGAGATAGCATGAAGGCAGTGTGTTTGCCTTGCATGCAGAAGGACGGTGATTCGACTGGCATCCCATATGGTCCCCCGAGCCTGCCAGGAGCGATTTCTGAGCGTAGAGCCAGGAGTAACCCCTGAGCGCTGCTGGGTGTGACCCCAAAACAAAACAAAACAACAATAACAAAAAATTATTTTATATGGAGTTCCAGGGATCAAATCTAAGTTAGTCACGTGCATATCAAGTGTACTATCCAACAATATAGAAGTTCTTTAAAAGAAACTTTTGAACTGTTAGGGAAAGGAAAGTCAGAGTAAATTAATTACAAAGAATTAAACTCACTGTTGCTACTTCAAAGGTGGAAGAAGCCATGTAATAAATGCAGAAAGTATTCAGAAGCAGAGTAGGGCCCAGTAATGACTCTAAAGGAGGCCTAGAGGAAGTGTGTGTATGGATGTACATGGTGTAAAAATCTAAATGAGCCCAGTGTCCACATCCTAAGAAATACAGCATTATAGGATCCTTAGCTCTAAACCTAATTGAGTCCACAAGAACTTTCTTTTTATCAGTGTTGTTGTCATTTTTGTTGTGTTACCAGGGAAGGTGGGGATGGGAAGAGTTATTTGTTTTGTTTTATGGTGCCAGGGATTAAATTAGAGCTTCACAGATGCAAGCATGTGCTATACACTGTAGCTGAGCCCTCCACCAGGACTTTTGAAATACAAAATTGTTAGGAAATAAATGGAATATGTTTTTAATGTCAACATCTTATACAGTATTATAAAATGAATATATAATATGTTATGTATGCTAAATGTTTAATATTTCAAAGTACACATGTAAATGGTATAAAGTGTATAGAGATAGTATAAAATGTAAAGTATCACCATCCCAAAATAGTTGGCATTTTCTTTTTTCTTTCTTTTTTTTGGAGGGGGCACATGTGGTGATGCTGAGGGGGTTGCTCCTGGCTCAGGGAATCATATGGGACACTGGGATTGAACTCAGGTTCATCCTGGGTCAGTCGCATGCTAGGTAAATGCCCTACAGCTGTGCTATTGCTCTAGCCCCAAGAAGTCAGCATTTTCACTCCTCTTTTTAGTCCTCAGAAAAAAAATGTATACAAAAAAAAGACAGCTGACCAAATAATTTAATATCAAAATAGGTGAGAAAAAATGATTTTATATTAATGTTTATGTTCATATTTTCTGTTTGTGCCCATGAAAGTATACACCTTTCTTATTCTTTCCTGATGTGTCAATTTAGTAGACAATGCTTCTGCAAATTGTAATGAACACTATTTAACTACTAATTCTCCATTGGGTTCCAAAATTCAGAAACACTGTCCTGGTTTTTTTTTTATCTTTATTTTATGGCATTATAATTAATTGTACTTGTTCGATAGGTTTCTTCCTTTTACAAGGACATATTGGAAAATTGATTGTGCAACCAAGATCATACCTGGAAGTGTTGTATATGAAAATAAATCTTCTTTCATCAGTCCTGACAAGTTCACCATGAAAGAATAAAGATTGTATTTCACAACTGAAACCTATGCTCATAAAACAGTCTAAAAAAATTGGTCTGATGTACATTCTAGAGCTTATAGACTATAAATAATGTCTTTCTTTGGCAGACCAGAAATCTCATTGCCTTTTGCAAGCCTTGAGAAAGATTTTATTCAAAATTTATAGATCTTATTTGTAATATTTGTTGAGATGAATTCCTGAGCCTTTGAAAATGTTATCTGGAAAATATATGATATTAAAAATTCTGCTTAATCTCTTTATGATCTTTTCAGTTAATTTTCTGAATGGAGCAGTAGTTCACTATATGGCTCACTATATGTGTTAACTTCAGCAAGGGAGCTTATAATTGCATGCTCTAATTAATATCACGTGCTATAGCTATACATGAAGATAAAATGTGACTAGCTTTCTTTCATTTCCCAGGTTAAACTAGAATATTTGTTGTATGTTTTCATAGTTGTGCAAGCAAGTTAGTTAGACAATACTTTAGGCTGACTTAAAATAACAAATTTTGGAGGCACAGTGCATACAGGGGTCTGCAACCTTTCAGACATAAAGAGCCACTTGGACCCGTTTCCGAAGGAAACTGGGAGCCGCAAAACCATTGCAACATTTAAAACAAATATAACACTGCATATATTGTTTCTTACCTTAATGCTATATACGTCACCAGGTACGGCTGCCTCCATTGGCTCCGCTCCTCAGCTCCGCCTCACTGCTATAGATATAGCGGAGAGAAGCGGAGCTGAGATTAAAGCAGTATTTTTTTTTTATGACATCGGCTCCGGAGCCGCGGCAAGCCTTCAAAAGAGCCGCATGCGGCTCCGGAGCCGCAGGTTGCCGACACCTGGATAGGGTATTAGTATTATATGCAACCAACCTGGTCTAGATTCCTGGCATCTCATATGGTCCCCTGATTTGCCAGTAGTAAATTCTCAATGCAGAGCCAGGTGTAACCCCTAACAACCACCAGGTGAGGCCCAAAAATCAGCAATAAAGAACACATTTGTGAGACCTGAATTAGTGATATTTGGTATTTTTGCCTTAGAAATCAGTATAGTGTTTTGTTTACATTAGCAATGAGCTAAAGAAATCTTCAACAAGTGTATATTCTATATTACTATTCAAGCAATATTTTCAACTTTTAAAGAAATCATACTTTATAAGAATATAATTAAATTTAGGCATGACAATTTAATTTTTATGATTTTTGACTAAGAATTTCAATTCTTGAATTTTTATTCCAATAAAAACGTTGGCAAAATTTTAAAACATTAATTTTTAATATCTTTAAAATACAACAGTATATCTTAAGATTATCTTCCTTTTTATTTCAAAATCTTCTGTAATGTCAAACAAAAAACTATATTTCTGAGATACACTATAAATATAGCTGTTAATCTGCAATAATTTACCAAAATTATTCCTTGGTAAGTGATAATGGTCTTACTTGCCTTAAAATCTGTAATAGCATTTTGCAGTCAGTACATTTATTGTTCTGACACTGATAGCCAATTCTAATTTGAGTCATTTTTTCATGGAGGAAATCTAAGAGTGGATACTTTTGTATACAATGTTCTAATATTTATGAGCTGTAATTGGTGACAGCTGGTATCTGACAAAGGGAAGAGAATGTTAATGATTGAGTAAATAATGTGGTAAGTAGTGATATTAACAGTGAAAATAAGTTAAATTATTTTTCTTTTTTTTCTTTTTGGTTTTTGAGTTTCACCTGGCGGTGCTCAGGGGTTACTCCTGGCTATCTGCTCAGAAATAGCTCCTGGCAGGCTCGGGGGACCATACGGGTACGCCGGGATTCGAACCAACCACCTTAGGTCCTGGGTCGGCTGCTTGCAAGGCAAACACCGCTGTGCTGTCTCTCCGGCCCCCTATGTCACTTCTTGTATGCCATTTCTTTTCCTCCATCTTCTTTCCTAACTACTTGTTAATGTCAGCTTATGCTCAAAGGTAAAATGTTTGTCATCATTTAATATGATCCATTCCTTCTTCCTGATTTCTTTATATACCACAGGTGAATGACATAATTCCTATTTTCCCTTATCCCTCTGACTTATTTTGCTTACCATCATGTACTCCAGTTCCATCTAAGTTAGAACAAACCAAGATTTCGACTAAATTCAGAAAAGCAAGTCAATTATATCAAAAATAGCTACAAGGGAACAAGGAGTAATTAATCAGAAAGATTAAAAATTGTAGGTCACAGGGCCGGAGCGATAGTGCAGTGGTAGGGCTTTTGCCTTGCACACGGCTATCTCAGGAAGAACCTCTCTGTTCGATCCCCTGACGTCCCATCTGGTCCTCCAAGCCAGGAATGATTTCTGAGCGCATAGCCAGGAGTAACCCCTGAGTATCACCGGGTGTGGCCCCAAAACAAACAAACAAAAAATGTAGGTGTAGGTCACGGAGCTAGATCAAAGGACTGGGGTTTTTTGGATTTTAAGCCCTGGGTTCAATTCCTTGCACCATGTGGTCCCCTATATCTCAGAGCAACCCCAAGCACCAATGGATTTGGTTAAAGAGCTAAAATATAAAATTAAATATTAAAATAAATATATTTTTAAATTTTAGTAATGCTAAAAATGAAGAGAAATTGAATAAAGTTCAGCCCAATATATATGTATATATACATATATACATGTGTATATATATGTATATATATCACAACTGGTTGTCTCAATCTAGCTTGAGAAAAAATCTTGAAAATTGAAGATAAATGAATTATCAGTGATAAAGGAGGAAACGTAACATAGAGAAATTTAAGTAAAATCTTGGAGAAATGACACACTTCTTTAGAAGTGTATATTTCAAAGTTATTGGAATGGCAGAATGTGAACATAAAGAGAGGCAATCAAAGATCATAAAAAAATAGCTAAGAACTCAAACTCAAGGAAAAAAGCTCATCATAAATATTCTTAAAGTTGAGAACATATTTTTTTAATCTAAAATGGTCCACAGTAAGACATAACATTGTTGTCAAAAGTTGGTGATAGAGAAAAATATACTGTAGGGCTGCCAAAAATTTTCTTAAAAAGTAACAGAAAGAGGCAACTCTATCAGAAAAAAACACAACAGACTAAAAGAGAATAGAACAAAGTATTCTTACTAAGGGAAAACAAAAACTGCCAATCAAGAATACGTTAGCAAATATTTCTTAAATATGATGGAGAAGTAAAGCTTTTTTGGACAACATTAATTAATAGAATTTACCATCATCATACCTTTAAAGGAGATCTTTATAAAACAAACAAGGAAAATGTCACAAAATCTTGAGCAAATGAATAAATAGCAATATAGTAACAGAAACAAAACAATAGTAATATATAACAGCATAGTAAGATAAAAGGAGGTATAAAAAGACACAGTCAATATATTCAAGTGATTATAAGATTATCCCAGTACCAAAAAATGGCTTTTTGGGGAGGGGAAGGGCATATGGGATGCCAGGATTCAAACCACTGTCCTTCTGCATGCAAGGCAAATGCCCCACCTCAATGCTATTTCTCTGGCTCCCCAAAAATAACTTTTTTAGATATTGAAAGTAAGATAATCTCTCAATGGTAACAAAACAAAAAAAATTTTCAACAAAAAAATCTTAAGCAGAAATAGTTAGCAGGGGGGAAAATGAAGAAATGAAATGAAATCATTAGGGCAAATCATTTTATGAAAAGACACATAGAAACAAATGGAATAAAAGCAACAGAAATAAAAAAATAAAGCAGAAAAATAAAAGATAGTATAATAATTTCTTTGTATTTCTATCGCAGACATTGTAACTATTCTGGAGTTGTATGGATACCACTAAAATTGCATAATTATTTAGAAAAATTTTAACGACCACATATTATTGGCAACTTCAGAACTTACATGCTAGTAGCAAAAGAAAGGGTAGACAATTAGTGAGATGAGGAAGATATTACAAAACTAGAGGGGCCGGGCGGTGGCGCTAGAGGTAAGGTGTCTGCCTTGCCAGCACTAGCCTAGGACGGACTCCGGTTCGATCCCCCGGTGTCCCATATGGTCCCCCAAGCCAGGAGCAACTTCTGAGCGCATAGCCAGGAGTAATCCCTGAGCGTCACCGGGTGTAGCCCAAAAACCAAAAAAAAAAAAAAAAAGGTAACTAGAAGAGCAGAGTCCAAAAGAGCTACTGTATGTGTTAGGCAGAGAAATACCATTTTTTTTTTCATTGTGGTGAAAGGGATCACCGGGAACATGGATTTAGAGAAAAATCTGAAGAATATGAAGATGTTAGTCATTCCTTATCTAAGGGAAGATCATTTTAGGCAGAGAAAAATAGAAAATCAAAATGCTTGAATGTATCTTTCCAGGATAAGTAAGGTGTGGAAAATGAAGTTAGATCATGTAGTGCTTACCAATGGTGAACTTTGGTTTTTATCCTGGGTGAGTTAGAAAGTCAGTGGAAGCTCTTGAATAAATAATTAGTTACTTTCTCAGGGTTGGGTTTTTGGGTCACACTCAGTAATGCTTGAGGACTACCCTCAGATCTACTTTAGGCTCTGTGTTGCTCCTAGTAGTGTTCAGGGATCCATATGGTGCAAAGAAATTGAACCTGGGTTTCCTGCATTTTTGGTCATGTTTAACAATCTGTAAAGTCCTAAAGAGGAAGTAAAATTACTGGGGTTACTGTGACAATACAAATGAGAGATGGTGGTAGTTTAAAGCCAATCCTTAAAGAGGAAGTGATTAAATCCTAGATATATACTCAGTTTAGAAATACAAGCCACATATGGAAACTAAGATGGTGCAGAGATTTTGATGCTGAACACTTTAAAAAAAGAAATTTTACTAATGTAGAAAAATATGAGTACCTTAGACTGAGGGAGATGTTATGAACTTAATTTTGTATTAATAAGTTTGAAATACCTGTTAGATATTCAAATATAAAGGTCAAGCCAGCAATTAAGTCACTAAGTCAGAGTCCAAGGGCGAGAGTATATATTTGCAAAATACACTCCACATCATTATTTTGTTTCAAAACTAATTTACATTTAACTTATTTAACTTATTACCTAAGCATAATGAAAAAGTGCCTTTAGGGCGGGAGGGATAGCACGGCAGGGCATTTGCCTTGCATGCAACTGATCCAGGGTGGACCAGGATTTGATCCCCAGCATCCCAGATGGTCCCCGAGCTGCAGAAGCTATTTCTTTATTTTTTTTGGTTTTTTGTTTGTTTGTTTGTTTGTTTTTGGGCAACACCCGGCAGCACTCAAAGGTTACTCCTGGCTATCTGCTCAGAATGCAGGAACTATTTCTGAGAATAGAGCCAGGAGTAACCCCTGAGCACTGCCGGTGTGGCCCAAAAACCAAACACCCCCTCCCCAAAAAGTGTGCTTCAGTTGACTGGAAAGACACAAAAACGGAGTAAATTGAAAAAAATTAATTAATTTCTTTATTAATGCCTGAAAATTAAATCAACGATCTAGTTAATTGTAAGTTTGCTTTACTTTTGGACCTTGCCTGGTGGTGCTAAGCCTAAGGGGTAATTACTCCTGACTCTATGCTTGGGGGTCACTCCTGGTGATGTTTGGGAGATGTGTGGTGTTGGGAACCAAACCTAGGCCTCCAAAATAAAAACCTGTTCTCCAGCCATTTGAGCTATTTCTTTAGCCCAGTAGATTATAATGAAATTTGAAATTCTCTCCCATTTAGATATACTGGTAGAGGGAGAAAAAAATGTTCTGTAGCTTTTAAAGGTTCAATTTAGTTTTCAAATTCAATTAGTTATCTGTATTACTTATTCCTCCATTTGCATCAAGTCATGGCTCAAATATTTCCTATTAACAAGAGGTGTTTTTGTCAAATTCTCTGACCAATTGTGTTTATATTTTCAGCCTACTTACTCTCGAGCTCTTAGAACAGTCTTTTTATTTTATTTTATTTTTTTATTTTTGGTTTTCTGGGTCATATCTGGTGATGCTCAGGGGTTACTCCTGGCTATGCTCTCACATACCGCTCTAGTTTGAGGGACCATAATGGACGTCAGGGGATCGAACCGCGGTCCATCCTAGGCTAGTGCTGGCAAGGTAAATGCCTTACCGCTTCGCGACTCTGCTCCGGCCCCTTGAACAGCCTTATTTTCAGTTTCTATCCATTGCTTTGAACATTTTCTCAAATATTGTGTAATTTCCTAATGCTTGTTTAATATTGAATCAAACATTTATGGACAGTTTTCATTAAGCTGACCTTTCCTTTGATTTCAGAGTTGGCAATAGTTACTGGTTACTTTTAATGTGGTAGCAACATGGCAATGCCCAGTCCATATTCACCTCTTAAATTCCTGCCTCAGGGCTTCTCTGATAAAGCCTTTGGGAACCTACTGAACACAAAATTAGTATAACTTAAAGCAGTCCTATTAATACTGAAGGGCTATCCTTAGTTAGAGATGGCATTTTCTTTTTCTTTATCAGATGTTCCTTGATGAATTTCACCCAGATGAATTATTAAATGCTTAAGGTAGTTACTAATGCATTCTTATACCATCCTCTTATTTTCACCACTCCTATCACTGCCAAGAATTCTGATAAAGCACATTTCAGTTTTCCAAAGGTAAATATAACCTGAGCTTTCAGGATATTTTTCTGGGTATAAGATAGACAACAAATGTGTACTAAAGTGAATTGAATGTAATTTGTTTTTCCAATTACTAAATCAGCTAAGGATAGGGGGTTGGGGATTTCACTGCTAAAGTACAACTATCAAAGTCCTATATTACCTCATAAATCATTGAACCAGTCTACAAAGGAATTCAAGTATGTGTAACAATAGAGAATAGATTTTAAAGGATGCATATTCAGGATGCAGAGAGCGAGGGCTTGTTTATGTACTATTTGCTACTTGTGAAAAGATGAAATTCTCATTAACCTTTCTATTTAGCTTTTCCACATCTCTGAATTGGGTGTATTAATATCTAATTAAAAGAGTTATTGAAGGCTAAGTTATATATGTAGAATATGTAAAATATGCAACAAATATAAAATACATATTTTCATTATTGTAATTTTATTAAAGATATTATAGAGACCAATATTGAATTGAAATAAGTAAACACTGCCATCTCTTAAAGAGATTTAGATAATTTTTCTCCACTTCCAATTTTCTTATTTTTTGAATATAATTAATATTTACTCAAACATTTTAGCAAAATATATGTGTATATGTACATATATATGCATAGTTTGTTTCATTGTCACAGTCCAGCTGCAGTTCCCATTTAATCAGTTGTACAGTAATTTGTTTAGTGCAATTTTAAAGTGTATAAACTATTTCATAAAAACATTAACATTTTATAATATACAAGATTATCCTGGACTCTATTGCAAGATACTGAAAGCATCAGTGTTTTTTTTCCTACCAAGCTTGTGGACAGAACAAGGTCTTAAGATCCTGAGATTTTATTATTCATAAGTTGGGGGTTATCTCTTAGAATGGGAGTTTATTATTCATAAGTTGGGGTTGCCTTATAATGTCTGAGAAAGAATTGATTTTATTATGTCACAAAGGGACTTACTACAAGCCCTAGCACGTAGAAGATCAGTAGCATTAACTGAAGCTATTGCTAATTGGAATAGCATTAACTGGGATCCTAGTCATATTCTGAGTTTTGTGCTGTGACTTTTTTCAAAATTCAAACAAAAGTTTTAGTTTTTCAAATGTCTCATTAGTACTTGACAAGCGAAACTCATTTTCATGAAAATAAATGTGCCAAAGAATGGTGTTAGAGACTGAAACCTTTTCATTAGTCATAACAGCAATTTTGCACAGTTATTTCAGCTGAATTTCAGTTGTAATTTAATTTAATAGGTCATAAAAAGAATTACTAAAAGCAACCTAATCCAAGTTCTTTGAATTCTTTTAACTTACACATTTATGTGCTGAGCAAATGATTTTTATTAAGCAAACTGCTTGTAAGTCATGATATCTTGATTTAGTAAGTAACCTGTGATTTACAAAGTTTAAACTTATTACACACTGCAAATATGATTTTTTGTAGGTAATAAAGATAAGGGAATGAATAGAACACTGGATTTTATTTTAAAAATTAATCTCTAACTGGATGACCTTGACTCAACCCACATTTTTTAATCTATACATTATGTGACTATGGGAATGCAGAAAGATTCTAATAGATACCTTCTATTTTATTGATATTTATTCCAAAAAATTCTGCAAGGATGGTTCTATAAAATTCACAACATTATGACTTTGTAGTGGAGGGATCATATCCCTTTACAAAGACTAACAAAGAATTTCCAAGAATCTGAAAAAAGCACAAAACAAACAAACAAAAAAATCAACATTGGTTGGTTCTATTCCAGGCAGCTGCCAAGTTGAATATGTACTACAGTCTTTTCTATTATAAAGTGATTTATGAATGTCATTATGTACCCAGTTTAGCACTTTTACTTCTTTTAGGTTAAGTGTCATAAGCTCCTGGGATCTATCACATCAGATGTAGTAAAATTCAAGAGGATGAAAGAAACATGAACTGCAATCAGTCTCTTTATAGGAATTTATGACCACATTAACACTTGAAATCAGTCCTAATCACATATCAGAAGTGAAATAATTTATTATAATATTTTTTGTGCTTTTATACATTTCTGTTAATTAAGTATCTATGGCAGACTGAGTACAAAATTAAATACTGTAGTAAATTCAGGTGACACTAATTTAGGGGAAAATTGTTGTCTCTAAAGTAAATTGAAATATTGAAAAAACACATCTACTATTTTAAAAAGGATTTCTGGTGCCTAATATAAACTAACATTTACTCGATTATTTCACTTGAAATAATACTGAATAATTACTGAAAAGTATTAAGTCTGTATAAGGATATTCACTAGAGTAATTTTCAGAATAATTCTTCAGATTCTAGTATCTAATGTCTCTTTCTGAAATTTAAGATTATTATTTAAATAATTCAGGATTATCTACAATGTTGATATCTAAAAGATCAAAAATCTCTGAAACAAAGATGAAAGTAACTCTATGAATTCTAAACTGTTGGGATTATCATTTTTAAAAGGTGTTTGCTGCCTGGTTTTAAAAGTCTGGTGCTAAAAATGATAAGCAAACAAAGCTGTCAATAGACCATTTGTTTCCTTTACTCTGTTCTTTTCAGAGTGGCAAGAATACCTTGATTTCAGCCATGATTCTTCAGTCTACTTTAGCATTGGGTGTCCACTGTGACTAAACTGCTGAAACTGAGTTTGTCATAAGATCTGAATGTTGCAAGTGATACCAAAGAAGTAAATTAAAGTATCCCTCTGCTTCTAGGAAGGATGACTGTACCTTAATATCTCCTGATGGATAATTTTGCATATAAATCAGCAGAAAAAGCTAAGTGGAATTTCCCTGAGGAATCTATTTGCATAATTTGGGGCAATTTGTATACAATTGAAGAGCAAATCAAGTATACCTGTGGAATATTTCCCCACCTTGGCCCATTAGAAGTGACAGAGATAAAGCATGTAATAGATTCATAATTTTCCAAAGAAAAATCCTTTTATGGATTAAACATCCTCACTAAATACCATTTTATCCATAATATTTGCATAAATGGACATTTTGTTTGTTTTGTTTTGTGGCTCAAAGATTTGAACCCAGGCCTTACATATGCAAGATACGTGCTCTCCCTCTGAACCACGGTTCCAGACTGGATAAGAATGATTAGTTCTATTGTTTCCTCATATCTCCCCTGTTCATTCTTTCCTTTTATCTACCTTGTGCACAGTCTTCACTTATCCTATGTACTCACTACTTTTCTCCCTGGCTAATGGAACCACTAAGCTTGAAGTTTAGCTCACTGCCACATCCTTTCCCTTATCTGAAATTATGGGATGGCAAATTCTCAACTTAATGTTTGAAAATTATCCTGAGTCAGTTTCTTTTATATTTTGTTACTACTATCTTACTGAAGACTTTCCTTAAATGTTGCTTGAATGCAAATTAGTTCACTTATTCTTTTTCTTACTATGGTCTCTGTCAGCTCCCAAGTGATCACTTGGGAGTTCAATGTCGCCAAAGTAGTTATCTTTAAAATCTGTTCAGATTGAGCTTGCCTTGAAGACTTCAGTGGTTCCACACTATCGTCTATAATGCTACAATCCTTACGTATCTGCTACATCCTTCCCCATACATTGAAAGTTAGGTTTAGATATAAAGTATTAGGGTTAAGTATGGCTAACCCTAGCAAGATCCCTGGCATTGCATAAGATTTCCTGAACACTGCTATGAGTGATTCCTGAACAAAGAGCCACTGCTGGGTGTGGCCCCAACTTTAAAATAAGTAAAATTTGTAATATATAATGAAAAAATTATTTTTAAAATACTAACTCATGGGGCCGTCGAGGTGGCACTAGAGGTAAGGTGTCTGTCTTGCAAGAGCTAGCCAAGGAAGGACCGTGGTTCGATCCCCCAGCATCCCATATGGTCCCCTCAAGCCAGGGGCAATTTCTGAGCGCTTAGCCAGGAGTAAACCCTGAGCATCGAACGGGTGTGACCCAAAAAACAAAACAAAACAAAATACTAACTTATAAGATAACAGCTGTCTATTATTCTCATTTTTATTACTCACTTTTGATGTTTAAATTTACATGGACTCAAATGTATTTGCAACCACATTAGTTTGAATTCTTATTGAATATGCCAGTAACCAGCTCCTTCCTTTTTTTCTGAGGATGTCTTGGTTGAATGCTTCAGGGGCTCTTAGAAACAAAACTATCTAGTTTTTTTTATTCCTCTTTTCTTTTTTAAAATAATTACTTTATTTTAATAAGCATCATAGTTACAAGATTATTCCTGATTGAGTTTCAGTCAATGTACATCATCCTTCATTGGTGCATGCTTCTCTTTCTAATGTCTACTCATTTTTTGGGGGGGGGTCACATCTGGAGGATCCCAGGAGTTACTCTTGGTTCTGTGCTCAGGATTCACTTCCGGCAGTGCTTGGGGGAACATATGGGATCCCAGAAATTGACCCCGGGTTGGCATTGTACAAGGCAAACACTACACACTGTACTATCACTTCATCACTTTGTTCCTATTTTATCCTCTAAATTCCTGATTCTGAAATGTCTGAGATTTCCACTCAGCCCATTCCCAATTAGGAGGAAAACCACCACCACTTTCTTCCATATGGCAGCACAGATCGTTTTCTAATTAGTCAACTGAAATCAGGCTATAAATTTAAAGAAAACAACAGAAGAGTAGGGAATGACACAATGGAAGGAAAACACCAAGACTTTCCACAGCTATTATAGGACCAGAAATTACTAGCATACACCTTTTTCTTTCCTGACCTTCGAATGACCAGGGCAGTTCAGCACACTATAATTGTCATGAGTTTTTTTCTTTTAGATAGAGTCTAAACAGATTGCCAGCTTCAGAGAAAAGGCAAAAAATTTTCCCCTTTAACCTCATTATCAGGCTTTCTTTCTCTAGACTTATTCCTTTATTTTCTAGGCTTTACAGTGAAAATACTAATTTCTTTAAAGGGACATCAACTCGTAGTAAGTATATGACCCTCATTGGTTTATGACAAAATTATTCAAATTTGATTTGATTTGAGTCATTATGATGACACATGGAAACTTTGTTATGCAAATAGAAATCTGACTATAGTATTTTAATATTAGGTAGATTATATTTTGGATATTAAAAATTACATGTAGTTCCTAATAATTGATGAATATACTTTCTACTGTAGCCTGACTATTGTCACTTTTATAACTTTCAATGACACTGAACCATTTTATTTTTATTCATTCTGTCAAAGAGCAATTGAAATCTTATTTATTGGGGAAAAAATTTGGAGCAATATCTTATGGTAGTTGGGGGGGTGTGTCTCCCGGCTCAAAATTGGGGATCATGTGATACTAGGAATCAAATCTGGTCCTCCTGCGAAGTAAGTGCTCCAGATTCTTGAGCTATCTTTTTTGACTAACAATTAAAATTTCAAATGTGGAAGTATCATTTTAAAATGAAGTCTCAATTTAAAGTGGCTTAAAAATCTAGGACATGAGTATGGAAAATAGTCCAAGATATTCTGAGCAGAAGTAGGTATCAGTACTAAATATGCAACTTGCAAGAATTTAGGAACTGAGTAGGGTAACAATGAAGAAAATAACAGAGCTGGAAAGGAAAAAAATGAGTATGAAAGATAAATAAGAGAAAAAGAGAAGTTAAGAAGAGTTGACTCTTGGAGAAGATTGATTCATATCCAGTTATATTTAGGGATTGCTTTGGCTCTGTCCACAGGACCACCCTAGTAATGCTTATGGGAACAAATGCTGGTTCAGTGTGAGGATTGTACCAAGGTTGGCAGTGTAATAGTCAAGTACTTTAATCTTTATACTACTATATTTTTGACCTACAACTTACTTTTTTGTCTGTCTCTTTTTGGGCCATACCCAGGGTTACTTCTGGCTCTGTGCTCAGAAATTGCTCCTGGCAGGCTCAGGGGATGGAACTCGGGTCCCTCCTGGATCAGCCATGTGAAATGCAAATGCCCTACCACTATGCTATTACTCCAGCTTTTACAACTTACTTTTGACAAGAGTTAGTTAAAATCACTTGAATAATATCCTAAAACAAATAGTCTATAAGTGAGACCCTTGTACCTTTGGATAAAAGAGAAATTTAAGTGTAAAATTGTGCAGAGGAATTATTTAGGAATTAATAAGGAAAGCATTTATCATTTAATTTTTTTTCAGGGACAAGAAAAATATAATTAAGCCAGGTCAAATATAAATAAACATAGCCAAAATACTATTCAGTTATTTTTAACATTTTATTAGTCAATTTGTAATTAGTAACCAGGATAATTACTACTAGTCAATTGAATCAGTTAATACACTTATTAGCTTTTTGGATGTTGTTGACTTCAAATATATTCTTATATCATATTTTGAATTTAAACTACTGTAATAGAGTTACAAATATGTTATTATGTCAAATACTTAAAAAAGGGAAGTTAAAAAAGGCTGCTTTGTATGTACCCTACGGGACTAAGTCTGATGCAACAAGAAGTTGCAGAACTATTTGGCCTTGGAATTCAGTCATTAAACCATATCTGCCAGCTCTGTCAACAGAAGAGTGAATTTGCTTCACTCTTCTCTGCCTCTAGCACAGAAGCAGCCTGTCTGTAGCCTTTCTAAAACTTAAGGTAGTTCTTTCCTTTGAGAACAAGATCCTCTTTTAAAACTTGATCTCTTCCTGGAATCTTACACATACAACTTAAAAGAAAGCAAATGATGAAGAGAAACTGCAAAATACATTTTAATAATTTTTGTGCATAAAATAAAAATGTTTTCTTATTTGTTTAAATGATAAATATGGTAAACACTTTATAGTCATTCAAATCCTAGACTACTTTTTATTTTGCTGAGATAAGGAATTACCAATTGGAAAATTCTTGACTATTTAATTTCTGGAGAATGGATGTCTTACTATATTTCAAAGGAAAATAGAAACAACCCAAAGCTTTCAGATAGAAGAAACTAATAGAGGGCATTGATCGCTAACAAGAGATAGACCGGTGAATGCTGGGAGCAAATTGGAATGCTGCCCGTCAAGAGTCATGAGGAGACATGGGCCCTGTCAGGGATTTCTTAGAACACAGGAGAGAAGGGAAGAAATACCTTAACCTCTCCATTAGATAAACTCTTTTAGGATAACAAAATCTCATTTGTGTCTTTCAAAGCCTCCTGTATTTTGACTCTGAGGACAGTAATCAACCATGGACAAAACTGAATTTCAGTTCAGTTCAGTTTAGCGGACTAAACTAAACTTAAATAGAGACATTCATAGGGTTGCAAGTCTAAAGTGAGGAAGCAGAATCAGCACTCATCAGAGATTTGTGGCTATGTACTTGTGGGCAAGATTTGTTTTGTAATCTTATTCTTTAATTACAATGTAATGATTTACTATAAATTCTAAGACTTTGGTTTTGCCTTCCTTTTCCCACTTTGTAACATATAAAACAGAAATTTTATGACAGTAACCGGGTTTATGATTTCTGTGTATAAAAATCTATTCTAAAAGTATAAGAATATAATTTTAGGGGCCAGAGCAATAGAGCAGTGGTAGGGTGTTTGCCTTGCATGCGGCTGACCCAGGACAGACTTCGGTTTGACCCTCCCAGCATCCCATATAGTCCCCTAAGCCAGGAGGGACTTCTGAGTGCATAGCCAGGAGTAACCCCTGAGCACCACTGTGTTTGGCTCCCCCAAAAAATGTAAAAAAAAAAAGAAAGAAAAAAAAGAAAATAGTTTTATAAATAGTATTGTTTTTATTTGTTTATTTATTTATTTTTATTTATTTTTGGTTTTTGGGTCACACCCGGCAGTGCTGCTCAGGGGTTACTCCTGACTCTATGCTCAGAAATTACTCCTGCAGGCTCAAGGAACCATATGGGATGCCGGGATTCGAACCACCGTTTGTCCTAGATGACTGCATGCAAGGCAAATGCCCTGCCATGTGCAAGCTCTCCAGCCCCAAGATTCATTTTTTAACTCAAATTCTTATTATCTTCTAGAGAGTCTGCAGAACAATCAAGAACAACCTTCTAAAAAGATAGCTCCTCTTAAACTTCTGTAGCGTTTTTTACTACCTCTTAGAGAACTACCTTTACTAAAAGTACTATGGAATGGATTTTATTTCATTTTATTATTTTAAATTTTAGTTATTGCATCATAGTCAATGGTGCTCAGGGCTTACTCCTGACTGTGTTTAGGGATCACTTATGGAGAAGCTCATAGGATGAAATGGATATTGGGGATTAAAAACAGGTTCTTTGCATGGAAGGCAACTATTCTGACCATTGGACTATCTCTTCATCAAGCATTTTTTTAATAGGTAAGCATACCCTGATACATCAGGAGTTTACTTTCCTGGTATGGCTGTACAATGAAAATTTTGCCTGCCAATCTCCTCTTAGAATTATCCCTATTAGAATTTAGAATTTGTCAGCAGAAAGATCTGGGAATCAAAAATAATCACCTTGCAATAGTATTCACCTCCTACTTATGATAAGAGAGCATTGATCTTTAGGTAACAGTGAACTTCAGAAAGTCTGAAGAAGTTAGACTTAACTAACCCCGAAGGACCCCCTGAGGGCTTGCAAGTCGGCAGGAGTTCCTGGCAGAGTGACAGCCATTTTGTAACGTCTGTCAATGGTGCTATTTGTTTTGGCCTTTCCTGGGTAAAGTTGGTGGGCAGGCAGGGCAACAAAGGGCACTCCTCAGACTAGTATTGGAAGATGCAGCTGGGGTGAATCTCTTAAGTAGTCAAGAAGACTGTAGGGCAAAGGAAACAGGCCAAGGACACTTATGAACTGAATTTCACAACTTGCTTATATTTGAATAGTGAAAACTAAAAGAATTTTACCACAAGTCTTAACATGCGTGGAGAAATGCTTGGATCCTGGGGCTCTGCATTTTTCCTGGAGGCAATGAATGATTCTAGAATTTTGATCTTAGCTCTGCTCGGAGCTAGCAAAAATATCTTGTTTTGTTTTTGTTTTGTTTTGGGGTCACACTGGCAGCGCTCAGGGATTACTCCTGGCTCTGTGCTCAGAAATCGCTCCTGGCAGGCTTAGCAAAAATATCTTGTGTTTTATATGTAATGCTAATAAAAAGAGATAGCGTAAAGAAAATCAGCATTTGTCTTTTTTTTTTTTTTTTTTTACTATCCGTGGCAATTACTTCTGAATCAGTGTTCTGGAACTGATCCTATTGGCACTCTGAAGATCATCCCAGGCCTCCTACATGCAAAGCATCCTCTTCAACTCTTTGAACTATCTCTACACCCTCATCCTTTGGCCCATCTAGTTTTATTTATGTTTCTGAAAACTAAGAATGATTGGACTGTAGTAATAGTATAGTGTGTAAGGCGTATGGCTTGCCTGTACCTGACTAATGCCATATGGTTCCCCCGCATCTCCAGGACTGATTCCCGAACAGTCTCAGGACTAAGCCCTGATCACTGCTGACTGTGGCCTCCAAATAAAACGAACTATTTAGAATAAAAATAAAAAAATGTTTACAAACTAATCAAAATTGTGGTAAAATCATCTGTGGGGGTACTCAAATATCCCAATTATGCTTGATCAAGAATTTAGAATAACTTGAGAGAGTTTTTAATTATTTTACTTTTTATTTATTTATTTTGGTTTTGGGAAACACCTGCCAGGGCATGCCTAAGCTTTTAGGGGGGCTCACCCCACCAGATGTAGCCTCAGATTTTCCTAGTAGGTAGAACTAATTTAACCCCCATGGGGTTCCTCAAAAGGCCCGGTATGGACACCTTTTTTCCCTGTGTGGATGGTTGAGAAATTTCCAAAGAGACACCTGGCCTTACATTTTCAGCCAGTATTTGACTCTCTCTCCTTTGTATATATCAGGCAAAATAATAGCCTCTATCAAATAATTTGGCTCAGAAATTCCAGCACCAAAGTTTATTTGAGAACCCCCTTTTCTGGATATAGTCAGCCCTAAAAGCAAAGATAATTTTTCTCTTCTTTTCAAATATGTCCTTTAAAGTTGCAGTTTCTGGTAATCAAGGGCATAACCAGAATACAGATTTTGACTTTTGACCCTTGTTTAGAAATAGGGAAGCTCATTATTGGGAATTTGGTACCTCCCTTCATTTAACCTCTAAAACAATAGAGTCCAGCCTAGAAAGACCAAGTTTCTAGATATTTCCTATTTTCTCCTAATTCTGATTTTGCATTTAAAGCAAGCTTGCTAAGAGTTACCTTGAGCTGTGGCCTTCTCTCTTATAACTTAGAATTTTTATAGTCACACCCATAGCTTAGGTATCATTATTGTTGTACTAGGCTTTGTGATTACAATTATTCTTCACCTGTGGCTAATTCTATCCCTAAAAATTCCCCTGCGCAAAAATTAAACTTGTCGCACTCCTGCCAGAAATGTGTTGACCCCACATTCTCTGTGTGGTTTCATTTATTTCATATTTCATATTTCTTCGTGCACCTGTTCGAGCAACCCACTCTCCCTGAAGTGGATTCACTGAAATCACACTGGCGCTGTAAGACAGAAGCCGCTTGCAGCACACACCCAGCAGTGCTCAGGGGTTACTCCTGGCTCTACACTCAGAAATCGCTCCTGGCAGGCTCCAGGGACCACATGGGATGGCGGGATTCGAATCACTGTCTTTCTGCATCTAAGGCAATCGCCCTACCCTGTGCTATCTCTCTGGCCCCTATGTTTTAATTTGTAATTAAAATTTTAACTGCTTTATGAATTTGGTTTAGCTGTGGTAATCATGAATACAGCTAGAATAATATTTTAATGTTTATATTTTAGGCAAACTATGATGATTCTTTCCACTTTGATGATTCTTTCCAAGACTTCATTGCTTATAAGATACAAGTCCTATGGGTTTTGTAAAGTAACTTTGAAACCGTTTTTCATTGTTTCAGACTTACGCAGCCAGGAGACTTACAGAAGACATTACATTTTGATTTTTTTTTTTGCAATCTAAACTTTATTCACACTGACTTTTTTTGCTTTGAATTCATGCAAGACATCATTGATTACATGTGCTATTAAAATGTTTGTGCTCCCTTTAACCACCTTATTAGAATCATACTTATTAATATCAGTTTTGAATTATTTATTTTTGTTCAGTACATGTATACTAAAAAGAAGTTTCTCTTTTTCATAAAGCTAAAATTATAAAGGTCAAATTTTATTCATGATACAAAAGAGTTTCCTTCTTGCACAACCTCAAACTTTTGTTCTAAAGTGTTCGAGCAGTAAAACAAAGTGTGTGTGTGTGTGTGTGTGTGTGTGTGTGTGTGTGTGTGTGTGTGTGTGTGTGGAGTCAGGGATCAAACTTCAGGCTTCTCAAATGCAAGGCATATATTTTTTTTTTATCACTAAGCTACTTTACCAACCAAACACTAGATTCATTCTTGCTATGGTTTTGTTCTTGGGAAAAAAAACAACAATGGAAGAAAAGAAATTCTGAAATGCTGACATTTATTACTAAATGAAAAAGTCAGTGGGAGCTAAGTTTGGAGACATTTTGCTATTATAAATGTGTCAGTGCTTTTTGAGTATTTATATAGCAATGTCAAATATTTAATTTATTTGAAAAAAGTTTAAGGGAAAATAATTGTAGATGCTTTCCCACAAGTGATTAAAATTCATATACTTTTTTTTTAAATAATGCTGATATGAATGCAACCCTATTCTCATATAAGTGTTTTTTTTCTTAGCTTCTTAAATTTCTCTATTTTTATTTTTTTTTTACTGGATGGAGACGAGTTTGCATTAGAAGTATAAGAAATCTGAAATGATTCTGTGACCCTTGTAGGAAACTTACCACAAATAGCAGGGAGTGAAGGTTAGGCAGAGAAGGAACCACTATGACAAGGATACTTGGAAGTGATCACTTTGGACAAGAACTGGGTGTAGAAAGGAGATCATGGTACAATTTTACAAACCACAATGTCTAAAAGGAAAAAAAAAGGAAGAGAGAGAGAGAAAGAGAGGTAGATTTAAATTCTTGGGGCATCACTGTAGACCGAATTCCCGGCTTGTGGTGACACCCCAGGATCCTGGAAAGGGAATAAACCTACGTGTAATTGCATACTCTAAGGCAGGGGTCTCAAACTCGTGGCCTGTGGGCCGTTTGCGGCCCTCCGTACAACATTTTGTGGCCCGCGGCCGTGTCTCACCCCGACTTTGCCTCCTGCAGCCACCAGGTAAATTGAGTTTGAGACCCCTGCTCTAAGGTCTGTGGTCTGTGTCTCCTCAATTGGGCCGTGGGCTTTCCTCGGACCATGGGCATCCCCAATACCTGAAACTCCTCTCCAGGTTCGGGTATCTCCAACCCCGGACCCCAACCCGGGTCCAGGCCAGTTTTGGTCAGCTTTAACAATAGAAAAAGAAACGGAGGAAAAAAAAACAAAAAAACAAAACAGAGGCAGGCAGGGGAGAGAAAAAAAAGGAATGGGTGGGAAGGAAACTGAAGACACTGGTGTTGGGAATGTGCTGCACTGGTGAAAGGTATTGTACACTGTATGACCAAAACTCAATCAAAGTTTTCAAAATCAAAGTTGTTCAACTTTGTATCTGTGTGTTTCACAGAGATTCAATTCAAATTTTATTTAAAAAATAAAATAAATAAAAGAAAACAAATCTCTAAAAATGAAAGCAAATACATTCATATACGACACCTTATAACTAGAGGCTTCCCTTAGAATTGTGCTAATCAAAACTGAGAAACTATGTAAAACGATAGCCAGCTTAGCCAGAGGTCAAATATACACCATTAATATGTTACTGTGTGTAATTAAGGAATATATGTATTTAATATTTAATTATTGTATCATCTCTTTAGTATTCAATTTGCTTATATATGTTCCTTTTATGATTATAGATTTTGGCACATAATTTATAATTTTAGTTCTCTGTGTATCAAAAATTTACCTCAATTTCTAATGATTGTCATTGTAAAATTTTTTTAAAATATGGAACGCTTCACAAATTTGCGTAAAATTGTTTTTTGAATGGTCACAAAGTCAAATAAAAGTTGTGCATTTTGCTACAATGATATGTTTGCAATATAGATGACTGATGATGATATATAGATAATATTTTTATAAGTCTGATATTTTGATAAGTATGCTGAATCTTCCAGAATCGGATGTTGAGATGAGAATTCACATATAAATATTTCTGATTTAGTAAGGGATTGCCCTAGGAGACGCTCCTGAAGAAGTGAAAGGAGCTGTGCTAAAAAAAGAAAAGAAAAGCAAGCAAGGCATTTTCAGTGAGTTCTCAAGCTCAACTTAATTTCACAGGATACTAAGTAAGTTGCATCACCAATATATTCCATTTGGAGTCAAAAGATAGACTATCAGTGCCACACAAAACAGTACTGGCTATGAGTTTACCCAGAAATGTCTGGTCTCGCTGGCACTCCCAGTTTCCTAAGCATAAAGGCGGAAGGAAGGGTCTCTAGTATCCTCCATGCGTATCATAAAGAGAAAATCCAATGGGATTTTATGATGTTATTTAAACCCTTGAAGCATATAAAGGAGATAGGGAAAAAGTAAATAATCATGAGGAACTCAGGCCAGTATGGAAAGAAGTCTGACTCTGTAGAAGTACAATTTAGGGAAGTTCTGGGAGGTCCTAGGTAAGCCTAGCAAGTGACAAAGGCAATGACCCTGGGAAAGATCAAAGGAGGGGCCAACTGCCTCCTAGGCATGCTTTCCAAGTGCCTCTTTCCAAGAAAAGTATTTAAGGCTTTAAACCTCTGCCAAGTATATTGAAGAATGAGACTGTGTACTTGGAAATTACCAATTACCTCAGCACTATATAATTTGAATTCTGAAATTTTCTCATGCATCATCAGGGATTCAAAGTCTTTTTTAACTCCATGTCTAAGATTTTGTAATGCTAAATGAACTGCATATATTTATGCATATAGATATGGATGGTTCCGTGACGGGCATAGGATTAGATATTGGTTTGAAGGGAAGTGAATAAAGAAGTACTTTTGTGGCTTTATGTGAGCCATATACCTTGTGATTACCCAGAAACTTGGTGATATTAAGTCTTCTAAGAAATATAGTCAGGTGGGGCTGAAGAGGTAGTGCTAGTGGTAAGAAGTCTGCCTTGCAAGCGCTAACCTAGGACTGACTGCAGTTCGATCTTCCAGCATCCCATATGGTCCCCCAAGCCAGGAGCGACTTCTGAGCGCATAGCCAGGAGTAAGCCCTAAGAGTCAGCAGTTGTGGCCCAAAAAACCACACAACACACACACACACACACACACACACACACACACACACACACACACAGAGAGAGAGAAAAAAAGAAAATAAGAAATTTAGTCAGAAGCAACATCTATTTACACTTCAAATGTAAATGTCCACTTGATTTTCATTACATTTATATTAGGAAAAAAAACAAATCCATATAAATTTTACTGCTAGGAGATAAACCTGCTTTGACTATGTTCAAGCAAAACCCATTTCTTAATAAAAAATATTAAAAAGCTAAGATAAGGGCTGGAGAGATAGCATGGAAGTAGGGCATTTGCCTTGTATGCAGAAGGACAGTGGTTCGAATCCCAGCATCCCGTATGGTCCCCCGAGCCTGCCAGCAACGATTTCTGAGTGTAGAGCCAGGAGTAACCCCTGAGCACTGCCGGGTGTAGCCCAAATAACCAAACCAAACCAAAACAAAACAAAAAAAACAAAAAACAGAAACAAAAACTAAGATAAATACTTGATTTCTATTTTTATTCTATTTCATTTTCACAACTAAGAAAATCAATATAATTTGAGTTCCAAAAGCTGTCTCTATCTTTTTACATTATTCTTAATTTGGGAAGAAATGATGGTTTAGGATAACACTTCTTTCATTATAACCAATATTATTAGCTCACACTTTTTAAATTTTTTTTTATTTTTGGGTCACACTTTTAGGATAACATTTCTTTCATAATAACCAATATTATTAGCTCACACTTTTTTGTTTTTGATTTTTGGGTCATACCCGGCAGCGCTCAGGGGTTGCTCTTGGCTCTACGCTCAGAAATCTCTCCTGGCAGACTTGGAGGACTATATGGGATGCCAGGATTCAAACCACCATCCTTCTGCATGCAAGGCAAATGCCCTACCTACATGCTATATCTCTGGCCCCAGCTCACACATTTTTATTGATTTTTTTCTTTTTTGCTTGGTGTTTTTATGAATTACTTCTGCATCTGCACTTAGGGGTTAAAAGGGACCATATGTGACTGTGGGGATAGAACTTAAGTTGGATGTATTCAAGACCAGCTATCTCTCCAGTCGAAAATTACTTATTTCTATGCTCCCCACCAAATAATGTTTTAAGATGAGGAATACAATTGAACAAACAATATGAAATAAACTTTTTATATCTCTGTTAAGGGTCAAACTTAGAAGTGGAAACCTAGAAACTTAAGTGGAGGGAAGGGCACACAGGTGGTGAGACTAATATTATAACATTATATGCCTGAAACAAATCTATTATGAACTATCTGTAAATCATAGTATCTTAATAAATATAAATTTTAAAATGGATCAGCCTATAATTTCATTCATATAGGCCAACCAGGTTCTCTAAGATTAGATTTTCTCCCCTTTCTCCCATGACGGAAAATTCCTTACAATTGAATAAGATAATATTTATCATGGGAAATGATCAACAAAACTCTTTTTGTGCTCAGGGTTTATTTCTGTCTCTATGCTCAGTGAATCATATTGGGTACTGAAGACCAAACCAGAACCTCATAAAACTATTTAAAAATATTTTTATTATAAAAAATACACAAGGAAGAAAATAGTATAATAAACTCCCAATTACAAAAGAGTTAGCAGCTTATTGGCACCTTTGTTTCATTTATATCTTTATTTACATGTTTTACCAGTAGATTATATTAAGGCAAATCTCTGGTATGAATTTACTCAAAAATAGTTCAGGGTCAAGTTCAGTGGTCAGTTCAGTGGTAGAGTGCATGGCTACACTACTATGTAAGTAGGTTCAAAATTCACCAATGGTAACCAGCAGTTATTTATTTTAGTGATATCAACATTTATTAATTATCATTATTTATGTATATTAATTTTGGGCCACAAAATCGTAATGGTGATATTTTAATTCTACCATTATATTTTCATGTTTTCCTTGAAGAATTTAATAAATATGAGCTTTATCAGTTCTGGTTTTTCATAGGATAGCTTATACAAGAAAGACTATAAAAATGTTTGACTATCCACTTTATTAGTTTTCAGACTGATTCCAAAAATGCTATACAGATTATGAATGAGTTTATTTTTTGAAAACATATGTTATTTATTTTGAGCAACATGCTATTATTATTCTGATCAGTGTTCATATTGTCCCATCTTTGATTGATGGACACATCCTTCTTGCATCTGGCTTCCGAATTCTTTTGATGGTTATGTGTTTTTGTTTCATGTCATAAAATGATACTATTCTTCCATAGTATAGTTTTTTGGTTTTGCTTCTGTAATAGTCATTTCTTCTATGAACTCTAATTTGTTTCAGTGAGAAAAATATTTGGAGACCACAGTCTTGGCATTTCTGTGCTCAATATATTAGGCATCACTTACTGTTTCTAGGTTTTTGCAATAAACAGATAGAAAACATGTTTTTAATTATTTGAAGACAGTTTTTAGGGGCTGGAGAGATAACACAGTAGTAAGGCGTTTGCCTTGCATGCAGCTAATTTAAACAGATGGTGGTTTGAATCCTGGCATTCCATATCAAATATTTATTATTTAGAAATATTGTAACTACTCATATGCTTTAACTCATCATATTTAATGATAGATTTGGAATGGCAATGCTTACAACATCTATAAAACTATATAATATTGTGTGTATTAGCGATAAACTGCTAATGTTAAGACACTTGTTTTCGTATAGCATATTTCAATTCCCAGCATTGCCTATGGACCACAAACACACCCAACAATGCCCAGGTTTTATTTCTGGTTCTGGTTTACTCAGAGATCACTCATGACAGCACTATGGAACAATACATGAAATGAGAGAATCAAACAAGAAAAACTGCATTAAATTCTTTATAATAATACTGTGAGTTACTAAATTGTTCATAATACAGTTGTTTTAGACATTTAGTGTTTAAAAATCATTCCTACCTCCCTCCTGTATGCCATTCTCTCCACAAAGTTCTTCAACTTTCTACCAAATGTCCCAGCCTGCCCCTTTGTAGGCAAATAAAATTATCAAAATTTATATAAGATTCAACTTGTAAGAATTGTTATATTATATCTCCCAATGGTGTTACTAAAGTAATTTATCGAGCTGCTTAGTGTTATTTGTACCTTAGATGTTGTTTTATAGGCTCATTAAACTTGGTGCTCCTCTATGCAATTTTCCAATCAGACTTTCTGTGACCCTACTGGATTTATAAAGCTATGAAATTTGAAGGTGCCATTGGTCCATAATCCAGAAGCTATAGAGCTGGAACATTTTGGTGGCTTGGCAAGTTGTTAAGGTTGTTGTGGATCCAGGATGTTTCTATGTTGGAGAGTGTTGGATGTGACTGTAGGTTGCTGTCCTTCAGGAAAAAGGGGAATTTGCTTGACCTCCATTCTGAGAAGTCCCTAGAGTTGTCAACCTAGATCAGTCTACCTGAGAAGAGTGAGCAGCATCACATCCTTTTGGAGGTTAGCTGTATATCTAGGCCATTTATTTGAGGGCAAGATGTTAGGTATAAGCATGCAGTGCTTGGTGAAGAATGCATTTTTTACACTATTTATCCTTAGAATAAATTTGTTTAGGAATAAGGAATCAGGATATTGTATTAGTATCTTTAACTGGTAAATGCATTGCAATGCTAACGTTTAGATGTTATCTATCTATATGTGAATATTAGATATAAATATATATAGGTATGTAGGTATTTATATTATATATGACATAAAGAATGAAACTGTATATATAATTTTATGCTTTAAACTAACTTTGCTTATTAAATTTTAATTTTGCTATAACCCCAAAGCAGTAGGTTTAGAATGTTTAAATTTCAGGGCAGAGCCAAGATGGCCAGACAAAAAAACCCTGTGTTTACTTACTCTATAATTTGAAGAAAATTTATACAAAAACCCATAGGAAACTGCCTATACATCATGCTGAACTATATACAAATAAAGAGCCCACACAATGATTTGAAAGAATAGCTCCCAGGACTGTAGAAAGAAACACAAATCACCAAAGAAAGAATTAGCATTATGGTACATCAAACTCTGATCACTGAAAGGTCTCTAAGGTGTGGAACTTTTCCATAGCTGGAAAGGTTGCACCCCAACCCTAAACCAAGGATCTTATATTTATAGCATGGAAAATCGTGATAAGAAAATACAGGACATAAACAGGAACTACATTAGATATTAACCAAAGGCCAATGAATGATTAGGGCATAGAAAGGTTTTAGACTCATTGGTGACTCCTCATATTCTGGTAGATAGAAACAGGAACAGATAACAATTTAACTTCTCATAAACTATAACATCCAGAGAAGAAATTCCAAGAAAAGTTCCACCTACCCCTTGTAATAGAAAAGAGCTGGATAAAATGATCAAATCAACTTGATCTAGCAGACAAAAAGGCCAGCTTCCTGCCAACTCACATCAGAGTGCTAGCTGACAAGCCTTAGCACTAATTGCAGAATGGAAGCTGTGGACCTATCATTGTACAATGTGTTAAAAGTGGAGTTTTCTCTGATCAATTTGACTCCAACTTATCTCTGCACTTAGTCAATTGCACTCATCAGAGTGTAAGCTCTGTCACTACTAGAAAGAACTAAGGCCCAGCTTACTGAGACACTTGTTCTATTATGAGCTCTGCAGCAGTCATTTAGGTATGTACTGCCATGACACTTTGAATAGAATCAGATACTCATGATAACAAGTTTCCCAAAGACCTGTTTGATTTTGTAAATATAGGCAGTGCCAACTGAAAAGGAAAGTCAACAACTAGTTACACCAGCCAACACTGCTGTAGCTCATGGAACTTAAAGGTCAGGTTTTGTAACCAGAATTCTGTAATTTTCTATGCTTACACCTGCTTTTTGTATCTAACCCTTTTTGTCCTAAAAAGGAAGTTTATACTAACCCTAAGCTCATGTGATAACTTATATTACCTCAGCGGGTGTTATGTCCTTATAAGGAACTTGTACTACCTTAGAATGTCTTAGCCGATGTTATGCCCTTATAAGGGAATCATCCCTACCGCCTCTCTCCCTCTCCCTTTCTTATGGTATATAAGGATGAACAAAGAAAGCCACATGGTCCTTTTGCCTTTGTTCGATTCTGAAAGGGCACTGGACCCTGGCCGGCCAGAAAAAAAAACTCACTTGAGCTTTTGCCTGAGTGACTGTCTCTTCATTTCTCTGCGTCGGAGCAGCATCTGGACTACTGAGCCTTACATTTTTGGTGAGCCAGCCAGGAGTCCTTGATATGCCTGGAATGGAGTGGTGAACTGACGACTCAGTGGGTTCTAAGCAGTGTGTTGTTGGTCATGATTTGATGTGTGTTGGAAATAGCAGTGTGTCTTGTGTCGTTGGTCGTGATTTGATGTGGGTTGGAAATAGAAACAAGGGAATGGTAGTGTGACTGAGGATGTGAGAGTCCCCACTCGACGTAGAGTCCAGGTGGTAGTGAACTGACAGGTTCAAAAACTATAGGTCTCGACCCTGGAGGCGCCCCAGGAGTTTGATTTTGCTGCAGCGGAAAGATGCTCATGGGCTGTCGTAGTGAACCATATTTCTTTTAATTGAAGATCTTTGTTTTGAGATCTTTGTTTTTACTTTTGTGTAAGTGTGTAGGTGTGTGTTGGCTTTATTTCCTTGAACTCTTATTTCTTCATTTCTTTTATTCCCTCCCGTTTTTCCCTCATCTATTCCTTTGATTTTCTATCTCTCCCATTATGGGTCAGCAGCAAACCACCACTTTGTCATTTACTCTGGACCACTGGTCAGAAAGAAGTAAGGACTTGCGCACAAAATCGTTCCTTGGTCATCAAAAAGGGCAAGTGGCAGACCTGTTGTGCTGCTGAGTGGCCTACATTTCAGGTTGGATGGACGCAGAAAGGGTCTTTCCATGTTTCCCTAGTTCACAGAGTGAAGGACATAATTTATTGACCAGAGTCACATGGACATCCTGATCAAGAACCCTATATTTCATGTGGTAAGACCTTTGTATCAGCCCCCCTGACTGGGTGCAGCCGTTCCTGCCCCCTCCTAAACCTTCTTCCTTACAGCCACCCTTGGAGCCTACGATCCTACCCATGAAGGCGGAGGGGATGTCAGAATTAAAGCCTATTTACCCTGACACCACAGACCTGCTTTTCTTTGACCTCCTTACTGCCTGTCTGCTCGTACCCCCTCCGCTCCCATAGATGAAGCAGCAGAACCCTGTTCCCTATCAGAATCCTCCACCTCCTCCTTGCCTTCCCCCAAGCCTCAGGGAGAGGGGGGAGGAGTAACCCCCTGCCTCCATCACCCCCTGAGTCCATGCCAGATGAGAACCGAACAGGGCCAGCCATGGGGACCACAGCAAACAAAGAGATCTGGCATCTGGAGCTTTGCCAATCATGCCGCTGTGGCCAGTAGGGCCTATGATGGATGATGAGGGGGGAGATGCCTACCCTCCAGTATTGGCCCTTCTCCTCTTCTGGCCTATATAATTGGAAGCGTAACCATCCCTCTTTTTCTGAAGACCCCACTAGGTTAATTAATCTTTAGATTCTTTGATGAACACCCACCAACCTACTTGGGACGACTGCCAGCAGTTGCTTCTTACCCTGTTCACTACTGAAGAACAGGACTGCATATTGGCAGCAGCCCGGAGAAATGTGATAGGATTAGACGGCTTGGTGATGACCAGATCTGATGTTATTGATGATACTTTCCCCTTGCAAAGACCAGATTGGGACCCCAACACATACAAAGTTAGGGGGAGTGTGTCCACCTATTGTCAGACTCTATTGAGAGGTCTCCAGGAAGTGGCTAGAAAGCCTACCAATCTGGCCAAGGTAAAAGAGGTGATACAGGGACCTGACGAGCTTCCTGAGTTTTTCCTAGAAAGGTTGATGGAAGCCTATAGGAGGTATACCCCTTTCGATCCAACCCCCGAAACTCATCAGGCTTTGGTCATTATGGCTTTTGTAGGGCAGTCAACAGCAGATATTAGAAAGAAACTTCAGAGGCTAGAGGATATCCAGGGAAAGACATTACAGGACCTAGTGAAGGAGGCTGAGAAAGTGTTCAGTAAGAGAGAAACAAAGGAGGAAAGAGAGGAGTGACTAGAAAAGGAGAGAAGAGAGTGTCAGGAGAAGAGAGACAGGGAAAGAAAGGAAGCAGAGGAAAAAGAGAGAGAAGAGAGGAGAGAAGAACAAAAGGACAGAAGAAGGAATAAGGAGCTGGCAAGGGTCTTGGCAGTAGCGGTAGACAGATCTAGCGCAGGTCAGAAAGGTAGGGACCTGGGCCCCCGAAGACGCTGACCCCTGGACAAGGATCAATGTGCACACTGCCACCAGAGAGGACACTGGGCTCAGGAATGCACCCAACCCCCGTGATCCCCCTGACCTTCAAGGACCCTGGCCCTTGAATCTGAATAGCGGGGTCGGAGCTCCAACCCCCTCCGGGAGCTCAGGGCTAAATTTAAGGTGGAGGGGACTCCCATAGACTTTGAACTTGACACAGGGGCAGTATTCTCGTTCCTAAAGAAGCCCTTGGGACCCCTCTCTAGTAAATAATCCTTAGTACAAGGGGAAAATGGAAGTAGCTACCATTCTTGGACTACTTCCAGGCTATGGACTTGGGGAAAGGAGAAATCAGGCATTCTTTCCTGGTCATACCGAACTGTCCCTCACCTCTAATGGGACGAGATTTGCTAACCAAACTTAGAGACCAAATAACTTTTGAAGAAACTGGTCCAGAAATTGCTTTTCTTAATCCCAATGTCCAACCACTTACCACCTCTGTTCTGACCATTAGGGCCAAGGATTAATATAGACTGCTCACAAGTGATCCCTTGCCACATGAAAACCAAGACACTGATTTTTGGTTGAGACTAGTTCCGAAAATGTGGGACTGGGGTTGTCTACCTTGCAGGCTCCAGTAGTAGGTAGAGCTGAAAGCTACTGCTGTACCTGTGCGAGTCAGACAGTACCCCATGAGTCAGGAAGCGAAGAAAGGTATAACTCCTCATATTCAGAAACTTCTCCAACAGGGGGTCCTAGTACAGTGTCAGTCAGCCTGGAATACTCCACTACTCCAGGTCAAAAAGCCTGGGACGGGGGACTATTGGCCAGTGCAGGACCTAAGGGTGGTTAACAGCCAAGTGGAAGATATCCATTCCACTGTGCCTAACCCATACAATCTCCTTAGCACCTTAAGCTTGAAAGAATATGGTACTCTGTACTGGACTTAAAGGATGCTTTCTTCTGCCTGTCCCTACATCCGGCCAGTCAATCTTTATTGCTTTTGAGTGAAGTGATCCTGAGGCAGGGATTTCAGGCCAACTAACCTGGACCAGACTTCCCCAGGGGTTTAAGAACTCCCCTACCATCTTTGATGAGGCCCTGCACCAAGACTTAAGTCTCTTCCGCAGCCAGCACCCCAGGTTACCTTGCTGCAGTATGTGGACGATCTTTTTTTTTTGGTTTTTGGGCCACACCCGGCAGTGCTCAGGGGTTACTCCTGGCATTCTACTCAGAAATAGCTCCTGGCAGGCACAGGGGACCATATGGGGTGGACGATCTTTTAATTGCAGGAAACAATGAAGAGGATTGCAAGCAGGCCACCCATAACCTGCTAAAGGAACTTGCCCGGCTAGGGTATAGAGCATCAGCCAAGAAGGCACAGCTGTGCCAGAGAGAGGTGATGTTTCTGAGGTACACGCTATGAGAGTGAAAGTGATGGCTGATGGAGGCCCGGAAGAAGGTCATGGCACAAATCCCAGTGCCTACCACTTGCCAGCGTGAGGGGCTATTATAGTTAACTTTTGTCCCAAGGAAATTTTATCCGCATCCTTTACCAGCAGTGCAGCTGCGGCTATTGCCCTCAAACATTTAGGCCACCCGCTGGCCACTGAGTCTAGATTCTTTGATAGGTAGGCAACTGGCCTTTTCCAGTGACCCAGCGTCTGAGTCAGCACTCCCTGTGCCACCCCCCCTTTCTCTTCTAGGTATAAGGTAAAGGGCTTGATAGCATCAGGGAGGGCCAGGGCTGGGGCTGTGAGCAGGGCTGTTTTCATAGAGTCAAACGCCTTCTGGCATACATGGGTCCATTCAAACTTGACATCCCCTTTCGTGAGGGGGTATAGTGGGGCTGCCAGGCTGGCAAAACCAGGGATCCAGAGGCGGCAAAAACCTGATGTCCCCAGAAACTCTTCCCCTTCCACTCCCCTAGCAGCTTGGCTGGTCACCATCGCTGCCCTACAAAGCCAAGTCTGGAAGGGACTCATAGACTCAGACAGGCATGTGAACCTGGAGAACTGATGGTGCTTCACCACTTCAAGCTGGGAGACCAGGTCCTGCTGAGGTAGCACCGCTCGCAGACACTAGAGCCTAGGTGGAAAGGGCCTTATGTCATCCTTCTAACCACCCCGACTGCTGTTAGGGTGGACGGCATTGCTTTCTGGGTTCATGCCTCCCATCTAAAACCTGCCCCTGCTGATCTCAACCATGATGAGTGTAAAGTGGAGCGCACTGAGAATCCCCTCAAGATTTGGGTCCAGTGGGCACACTCCAGCCCTGCTGCACTCACTGACTCTGACAATGCTCCTCCTGGCACTTGCTGAGAGAGGACTCGATTAGCCATACACCCAGATGAACTTGTAAAAAGACTATATGGAAACCCCTGTGACTGCAGGGGGTGCTATCAACTCAACAGTAGGCTTCTGTACACTCGGCAAGTAGACTGTGGAACTAGAACTGCTTACCTCCAGTCCCCTACTTCTTCCCATGTGTGTGTGTGGGGGGGAAGCAGGAATGGGTGTGTAAAGCAAAACCTCAGCCTCCCCCTCCCTCTTTGGGGGGATGAGCAATGCCCTGCTGGATGTGTGGAGCTTGATCAAGTTCACTCCTGGTGCTATAGGGAGTATCGAGAGTGTACAAAATTAACAAGGCATATCTCATGGCCAAGCTCGCTGAGACTTACAAGGAGAGCATGGGAGGGGAATGGGTAGTTAATAGCCATAAGTCCCCCTAGGGAGCCACGAGTTGCATGGCCCAAGTGGGAGACTTGGTCTGCTGGCCCCTAAAGGCACCCATTCACATCTCGGATGGGGGGGGAGACAGATCAGGAAAGAGAGAAGGAGACCATAGACGGGGCTACAAAGGAGGAGGAGACCATAATGCCTAAGTGGCCCTGGCATCCATCCCTCCAACCCCAGATGCCTGCTGAAAAGCTATATCCGAATACTCAGGACATCCTAGAAGAAACTCACAAACTTCTTCATTTCTCTAACCCTTCTTTAGCTGCTGATTGTTGGCTTTGTATGAAGATGGGGGAAAATTGGCCTCTGGCTGTTCCTGTCTGACTAGGTAATCTAACCTTTGCTTTTTTTAGTTGTACTTATGTCAAACCCTTTAAGGTAGTCCCTTTTAGCTTTGAATCTTCTGTTTGCTATTTGCATAATGGCACCGAATCTGTAGACCTGGGTCAGGTAGGAGCCGCTCAATGCTCAGAAATCCTACCTGGACCCCCAGCCCAGGGTGCTTACCTCCGGGATAGGTATGGATATGTTGGGAAAATTTGGCTTATTCTCTTTTACCCCAAAACTGAACTGGAATTTGTGCCCCAAGCATTAGTACTTCCCAACATTGACATCATCCCGGGGACAGAACCCATCCCTCTGCCTAGCATAGATCTCTTAGGTAGCACTCATCGGTCTCAGCAAGCCATGGTGTTCCTGCCCCTACTGGTAGGGTTCGAGGTAGCAGGTGGATTGGCGACTGGGGGAGCAGGGCTAGCAATATCAATAGACAGGTATAACAGGCTCTCGCAACAGTTAATTTCAGATGGGGAGATGGTATATAAATCTATTAGTTATCTGCAGGACCAGCTCGACTCCTTGGCTGAAGTGGTATTACAAAACAGGAAAGGGTTAGATTTAATCTTGGCAGAGAAAGGAGGGCTTTGTGTGGCCTTGCAAGAAGAATGTTGTTTCTATACTAACAAATCGGGAGTAGTGCAAGACAGAATCAGACACCATCAAGAAGAGCTGGCCAAAAGAAAAAAGGAGCTATTAGACGGTCCCTTATGGTCTTTATGGGGGTGGGATTCTCTCCTATCTAATACCCCTTCTGGGGCCCCTTTTGGGCCTCCTACTCCTGGAAGCCATCAGGCCATGTATAATCAATCGCCTCACTACATTCATTCGTGCTCAGGTTGGGGAAGTCAAGCTCATGGTGTTACGCCAACAGTACCAAGAATTAGCTCACACAGGCAATTCTGACTAGAAATATCAGGAGATGGAGGCCCCCTATCACAATGGCTTCTAGGATTAGAAGCCTTACTACAAGAAGTGGGGATTGAAAAGGGAAGTCAACAACTAGTTACACCAGCCAACACTGCTGTAGCTCATGGAACTTAAAGGTCAGGTTTTGTGGGCCGGAGAGATAGCATGGAGGTAAGGCATTTGCCTTTCATGCAGAAGGACAGTGGTTCAAATCCCGGCATCCCATATGGTCCCCTGTGCCGGCCAGGGGAGATTTCTGAGCATAGAGCTAGGAGTAACTTCTGAGCACTGCTGGGTGTGACCCAAAAACCAAAAAAAAAAAAAAAAAAAAAAAAAGGTCAGGTTTTGTAACCAGAAATCTGTAATTTTCTATGCTTACACTTGCTTTTTGTATCTAACCCTTTTTGTTCTAAAAAGGAAGTTTATACCAACCCTATGCTCATGTGATAACTTATACTACCTCAGCGGATGTTATGCCCTTATAAGGAACTTGTACTACCTTAGAATGTCTCAGCAGATGTTATGCCCTTATAAGGGAACCATCCCTACCCCCTTTCCACTCTCCCCTCCTTATGGTATATAAGGATGAACAAAGAAAGCCACGTGGTCCTTTTGCCTCTGTTTGATTCTGAACGGGCACTGGACCCTGGCCGGCCAGAAAAAAGAACTCACTTGAGCTTTTGCCTGAGTGACTGTCTCTTCATTTCTCTGCATTGGAGCAGTATCTGGACTACTGAGCCTTACACAACCACTTCTTACCATACAGTCCTAGACCTTTATCAGGCCTTCTCAAACTTTGTACCGAAGTCAAGGTAAGGGAATGTAACTATATTTTGTTTGTTTGTTTGGGGCCACACCCAGTGCTCTTCAGAGATTACTCCTAAATGTACTCTCAAGAAATTTTCCTGATAGTTCTCAGGAGATCATATTGGATGCCAGTGATCAAACCCATATTGACTGCATTTAAGGCAAGTGCCCTCTGAATTATCACTCCAAACCTGCAACCCATGGTTTTATTCCAGTTACTTCCAGGTTCCCACAAAAATTGCAGCATAACTGGGGTGAGACACTAAAGATTACATAGCTATTCTAGTTACCTCCCAGGTCATTCAACTAGTAACAAGGACTTGTGACTGAATTATCTGGTTATTGTCAGATTTCCTTAAATTTGGTGCCTTATATAAGGACATATCTAGAAGCTTGCAACTGGCAATCTTCTAATTACCCTTATATCCACTCAATCCACACAATCTCTTGTGAAAACCTGACCATTTTCCAGATGAGGCTTTCAACCTCCACACATGTGACTATGAAATTAACTACATAATCAGAATATATCTTCACAAATGAATCAAGAAAATTCCCTCTAAAGATTACCTAAAAGAACAGAGATACACAAATTACCCTAAGATACTTCCAAGCAATAATTATATTAATGATCAATGCAACAAATAGAAAACAAACCAATAAAAACATAGAGTTGCATATATATATATATATATATATATATATATATATATATATATGAGGAAATTCAGAAAGATATCAGGGAACTATATCATCTTTAGTATCTTAACTAAAATTATAATAAATGGTACCGACAACAAAATCGAATATGCTGAAGATTGAATTAGTGAAATAGAATATTATATATAGAAAAATATCTAAAAAAGATCAACAAGAAGAAAAAATTATAAGCAATTATGATAACATAAAAATTGTATGTAATACTATTAAAAGGAACTGCAATTTTAGTGAGACCAAACAGATAGATAGCTCAATAGTTTATCACATGCTTTTCACACAAGAGTCCCAAATTCAGTCCCCTACACTTCAGTGTTCCCTGAGTATTGCCAGAAATAATACCTAATATTCAGTAAAATAGCTCCCAAATACAGTTGAATATGCACCGAAGTGTGAACAAACAACCAAAAATTGCTTCATTAGGATTCCACAAAGAGATGAATGAGAGAAAAGGGATGGATTTTCATTTAATGAAATAATGCTCAAGCAGTTTCCCAAGCTGAAGAAAATAGTTTTGACATCCTGCTCCAGGAAGCTTAAAAAATTCCAAGAAAAATAAACCCCAATAGAAGCACAATAAGACTCATTATATTTAAAAGGGTAGCAATCAAAGATACAGACTTCTGAAGGCAGAAAAAGCAAAGCAAATAAATCACATATATAAATTATTCCCATCACGATCTCAATAGATTTCTCAATAGTAACTCTATAAGCCAGATAAAAGTGGCATGATATATTCAAAGTTCTAAATGGAAAAGACTATACATCAACTATACCTGCTAGATTATTACTCAGATTTGAATGGAAATTACTTTTCAAAATTCATCTCTACTATATATATTGTCCAACAGAGAATATTTATAAAAATAAAATAAATAAAATGACATGTATAACTAGCAAGAAACTAGTAAAAAACTGAGAATATAGAATTAAAGTAAAATTTAAAGTTAACTCAACATTTACATGCTTTCAATTTAAAATAGGCTTTACTCATAAGCCTTTAGATGTAAATCTTATAGGTAACCTTAAAACTAAAGTATTTGGAAATTTTTGTTTTGTTTTGCTTTGGGGACACACCCAGTAACATTGAAGGCTTAGATCTGACTCTGCACTCAGGGCTCGCTTCTGGCAGGGATCAGTAGATCATTTCCTAATTTAATTAGGAATTAGATTCTGGTAAGCTGAATTGAAGACAAAAGTACTATCTGCTGCATTATTACTCTGGCCCTTACATAGAAGGAAGTTTAAATAGAGGAAAATAGAATCTTCTCAATACATAAAACATAGATATGAACATAAATGAGAAACAAATTAGAAAGTTTAAAAAACTCAAGAGAATACAATAGCACTGAGAATCTATATCCAAAAACGACAATAAATTCCTTCAAATCAATAATTTCACTAAAAGTCACAAGCCTGAATTAACTATTCAAAAAGTTTAAAGTGAATCAGGAAATAAAAATCATTTTTCTGTCTGTTGAAGAAACGTGTTAATGTCTATAATAAAAAAAAAAAAAAAAGCAAAACAAGCTCAAAGTAAAAAGCTTGAAGACAGAAAGAGCAAGCTCATTGGGCTTATGCACATGGTATGCTTTGCCTGCAATAGACCCAGGGTCTGATAGAAACTGGAGGAGCTAATGCACTTGTACCTCTTATCTGCAACTTCAAGCAGGTCAGGCTGGGAAATGCTGAGAAGGGAAAGGACACTCTGTGCAGCTTTGTCACTAACATCGTGACCAAAAAGGCCCAGAAGGCTCTGCCACTGGTAATTGTGGACAAGAAGACCTCTATTGCTCCGAGCCCTCTCTGTTTAGAAGTAAAAGGTGTGGTGGCTACTAGAGACCAGGCCAAAGGGAAGCTGCAGAGACAAGCAGAAGCTGAGGTTGGGTCTGGGGTGTTCAGGTTGGACATGGAAGAGGCCTTGGTGGAGCTGCACCTGTACACCACGGCCCAGGCACTCATTGTGCACAGATGGCCGAGTTGGCCATCAAAGCTGGGGCTGAGGTGCTCTTCAAAGGGCACCAAGACAAGTTTCTCTTTCTGCCTGGAGAGCGACTAGGCTGGTGGCACCATGGTGGCCAGCACCGGCTGGGGACTTAACTTGGTGTGGTGGAGACAGTTTCAGCAACTGAACCATGTCAGCCTAGAAGTGGCCAGTGCTACGGTGGATGCTTACCCCTCCCCACAGCTGCTGCTACAGGCATACAGGAGGGCGCTTTCCTGAGCAGGAAGGCCAGGGGCTGCTAGCCAACATAAAGGTGAATTGTGGGGAACAGGTGATGGCCACCTCATGCCTGGTGGGGCAGAAGCTGTCCAGACAGTTCTACCTTCATATGACAGCTCTGCAGCCAGACCTCTGCTTAGACAGTACAAACTGACACCCCTACCTCTGAGTACTAGACATTAATTAAACTTTATTAAATTGTATGACTCAGTTATTACTTAATTCCAATATAACATACTCTTTATTTATTTATTTATTTATTTATTTATTTATTTATTTTTGGTTTTTGGGCCACACCCGGTGACGCTCAGGGGTTACTCCTGGCTATGCGCTCAGAAGTCGCTCCTGGCTTGGGGGACCATATGGGACGCCGGGGGATCGAACCGCGGTCCGTCTCCTAGGCTAGCGCAGGTAAGGCAGGCACCTTACCTCCAGCGCCACCGCCCGGCCCCTCTTTATTTATTTTTTAATTTATTGATTGCTTCGCAAATTTGCATGTCATCCTTGTAAAAGGGGCCATGATAATCTTCTTTGTATCATTTCAATTTTAGTATTTTACTATATTGCTGCAGGAATCTTGCGTCTCAGCAACTCTAGTGGGGGAAATATTCTTCATGAGAGGAAAGTGGGTGATCACGAGTGGCTGGGCGGAATACGAAATATGAAAAATGAAACAACACACAAGTATGTGGGGTCAACATATCTTCTGGCAGGAATGTGACAAGTTTAATTTTTAAGCAGGGAGTTTTTATAAAGGGTAAAGCCAGTCATAGGTACTGAGAAGAATGTTGACAATTACAAAGCAGAGCTTAACAGTAAACAATACATTAAGCTATGGGTGTAAGATGTAAGAATTCTGAGTTACAAAGGAAAAGGTCACAACTCAAGGCAGTTCTTAGCAAATTAACTTCAGATTCAAAATAAGGGATTAGAAAGAAGTAGAAACAATCTAGGAACACAATCTTCACTAGAATACACTCCATTATTTTAGAAGTCAAGTGAAGAAAAGAACTAAATCCACTAAGAGGTCGTTCCCATTTTCTGGGAAGAGTCAATAACCTATGATTTGCATTCTTGCTACGCCCTTGATTACCAGAAACTGAGGCTGCAAGGACATATTTGAAAAAGAGAAAAAAACATTTTCTGTGATTTTGGTGCTAAATATTATCCAGAAAAGGGGTTCTCTTAGTAATCTTTAGTGCTGGAATTTCTGAGCCAAAGAATTTAATTGAGGCCATATTTTGGTCTGAGATTTTACAAGGGAGAGATAGCCAAATATGACAGAATATGTAATGTTGATACGATGGCATGAATTGATCTCTTTGGGAATTCCTCAACTATCCACGCAGGGAAAGAAGCATCCACTGTGGGCCTTTTGAGGAATCCCGTGGGGTTATTTCAGTTTTCCACACCAGGGAAATCCGGGGATACATCTGGTGGACCTCCTGAGTTCCCCTTAAATCAGTGGTTCTTAAATAGTGGAATGTGCCCCCCCCAGGGGGGGTGCGAGGCTCTGTAAAGGGGCGTGTTTGACCTCTGCAAACATTGTCATAACAAGCTGAGTCCCATGTTTATATCTGTATGTCTCTCGAGCTGAGAGTCTCTGTGTTCTGTTTCAAACCCCACTTCGAAAAGCTATGCATTGCAAAACATGCTCATTGTAGCCATTAATTCAGATATCACCTCTGATTAAAAAATCAGCTCAAATTATCTTATATATTTTTGTTTTGTAGGTTAAAGTTTTTTTAAATAAAGATTCTATTTACAGCCAGGCGGGGTGGTGCGAAAAATGTGTTCTTCTTCCTGGGGGGCATGACAGAAAATAATTGAGAAGCACTGCCTTAAATGGAGATGTCTATGCATATGGCGTGGCAGTATATGTGCTGTCAAAGCAAGCACTATGTTTTAATTTTAGCAAAGATTTTGCATGTTCATATTATTAGAGTGTTATGCAATAACATGTTCATATTATTAAATTAAGCATTGAAATATGAAATATGCCTTTAAATTAAAATCCATTGATTTTGACAGTGAATATTGTCTAACCAACCACTTCCTCAAACTAAAAAAAAACATATAAAGAAAATTTTTTATTACTTTTATATATATATACCAAGTTATTCTCTTTGTGTAGTCAGGTCTAAATACAGTTTTAAGATTTTAAACATTTACTGTAGTAGTACTTCCTTCCATCTTCCACTTCTCATTTGTTTGATGGTATTTGTTATTATAAATCCAAAGAATTCCTATTAATATTTTTCCATTTCGTTAGAGACTATTGTATATACAAACTAGAAGACAACAGGATATCTTTAAGGTTTTTATAAGTAGCATTATTTCTACCATTTGTTCATGTCATTCTGATCTAAAAAAAGATAATATCAGGAACTGGATAAATAGCCCCATGACTTAGAAAACTTTATTTGCAAGTTATGGTTGCAAGTTTAATTCCTGATTTCCAGTACAGTACAATAATCCTGGAATCGTATATGTAAATCTTATATGTAAAGTTCAACACCTTGTTAGCATGTGTGGGAGCTCTGTAGACACTCTCAGTGAGCAATACAACCAGAATGTTGTTGCATGAGCACTGCAAGTAAAAGTGTTATTCATATTTAATATGTGTTCAAGTACAGCTTAACAAATGCAACCCTCACAGTGTCTGAACATGTGATCACCCAAGCCTAATGTGTGACCTTAATGAGTCATAGAACTCATGTGTGACTCTAACTCAACCACATCCATAAAGCATAATAGAAGGGATTGGGGTAAAACTAAAGAAGTAATAAAATATTTTTAAAGTGAAATGGTTACTATTTTAATTTGAAACAATGATAGAAAAATAATCATCTTATTGTTGCATGACTGTGATGTCAAAATATGAAAATAAATAAATAGGCTTATGTGCTATAGATAGTCAGTAATCCATAATATATAGTGTCTCCCATTTCCTCCCTACCTGAGAGTATTATCACATACTCTCATCAGTAAAAGAAGATCTTTTTTTGAGTGGATGGCACACCTGATGGCACTCAGGGGTTACTCCTGTCTCTGCACTCAGAAATTGCTCCTGGCAGACCTGGGACCATATGTGATGCCGGGAATTGAACTCATGTTCGTCTTGGGTTGGCTGTGTGCAAGAGAACGTCCTGCCGCTGTGCTATGGCTCAGGCCCCAGTAACAGAAGATCTAAGTGTGGACATAATTGATTCTATGAAAATTCTTTTATTTGTTTCCTCTGAGAGTCTGAAAAGCCTCCTATCAAAGAACAAACTCCTAGTTCACTAGTTTATTTCAAAGTTGAAGAGGAAATTTGGGGCTATCCTTAAAATGCAGATTTTGGTTTTATAGGAGTAGGTAAATTGAACATACTTTTCTGGGCAAGATATGTCTAAGATTTTAATCACTAATATAGATTTTGATTGACAGTGCTTGAGGCCTCTAGTCTTATACTTGGCAGTTCTGGGATGCTGGGATCGAAATCAAGGTCTTGTGCACAAAGCTCTTCCAGTTACCTTGACTTTTATCCTCTCTGTTATTGGATTTAATTCTATTTCTAGGGAATGTCCCCTAAAGTGAGGCAATTAAAGAATTTATGGTTCAATCTGTCACAATTATTAAAGAATTTGATTAGTGTTTGTAGAAACTAGTTTGTAACTAGAAAATCATAACTGATGACAAGAAGGAAGAAAATGAGAACTGTTTTTTTCATACTGGTCCACAGTGGCAGCCAACATTGCCTTCATGGACACTCTGGTAGAATTATTGAAGATAATGGAAAGGTCCATTTGCTTTCTGTGAGTACCCACTTGCCTACTCTTTTGTACTTTCTCCACTTTATTGAATCTTCATGGATCAATCTATGAATGTTTAGAACACCTACAATTTTAAAAGATAATAATTTATTAAATTATCACTTTAATATTTATATCTAAGAATAATTTTAAAGCCATGACTAAGTAACCATGACTAAGTATTTCTTAGTAACTCTGTCTCTTCTTTATCAGAGAACATATGTAGTAGTCAGAAGTTCAGTATTAAGGGATTCTTAAATATAATATTAAATTTAATTTGTATCTAAAACATGAATCACTCTTACCACCTTGTGCAAGGTTTTCAAGCCTGTCCCCTGTTCTAGGCACAGAGACTTTCAAGGCCCTAGGGTAGCTCATGCCGATATTGATCCACACTAATTTTTAGAACATTCTTATTTACACTGATTGTTCTTTTCATGGTTAGATATACGATAGTCTTGATGAAAAAGAGTGTGGTGTGTGGGAAAAAGCTGGTTGGGGTTTCTTTTAGCAGAAGAGGAATTTGAGCAGAATCAGACTTCTTTTGTATTTATGGTCAGGAGTAGAAGTGTTGGGGGAGCATGCTTATTCTCATCTCATTGTTTTAGTTGTTGTTTATGGTAAAAAAGACTTCACTGCATGTAGGCGAACATCCTTGCATGTAGTCAACCCAGAGTAGAACTCCAATACCACATATGGTCTCCAGACCTGTCAGCAGTGATCCCTGAGAATGTTAGAAGGGAATAATAGAATAAGTTTAGAATTAACTGCTCTTTCACTTAAGACTGCCATGACAGGCTTAACCTGCAAAGGATGGGGACTAGGCCCAGAAAACAGCCAGTTCTAGAAAATCTATGGGTATAAACCAGGATGTTCATAATCTAAGGACTGCAGGAACAAAAATATAATTGCACCTAGGAACTAGCACCCAGGAACCTGTGGGCACCCAAATGGAATGGAGGCGATAAATCTATCTAGCAGGTACCCAAATTCCTACTCCAACCCCTAAGCCAACATTCTCTTTACATCCTGCTTCAATCACCATAAAAGCCCTTAGGTTCAACCTAGTGCCCTCTAAGTAATGATGTAATGTGTAGCCAATCCCTACAACAGTCAACTATCCCATTATAAAATTCTCTAATCTGGGTAAAAAAGTGAGAATGTAAATTGGGTGTCATCACGACCTCGAGAGATGCGGCCTCAGCATGCTGGTATTTTAAAATAAACTTTTTTTTGCCTTTTTTGCATTACTGGTTTATCACCTAGCATACTTTATGGGATGGATCTCAAGTCTGGAACTATCAAGAACAGGGCCAGACCACAGTTGGATGTGGTCTATCCTTTTTTAGGCCTTCAAAATATAAAATGGTACTCAGTACTTTTGTTCAGTAAAAGTCACTATTATCTTTATTGTGACTATGCTGCCTTAAATATAATCAAAATTAAAAACAAAATAAGCCATTGCGGGAGTCAGGATAGATATGCTACTTGGAGATCTTTTAGTAGCCTGACCAAGGCCACAGAGCAAATATGGTCATGTAAATTTTTCTTATATGTAACATGTATGAGCAGGGTGCCAGAACAAATCAGAGCTCATTCAGAGCTCACGTTGGTGTCTGTACGTTGTATAGACATCTAAGAAAAAAATATGCTTAATTAGAAAGATGATAGTCTGCGAACAGTGGAAAAGATGATTCAAGGACCCCAAATGACCAATTACTAGAACAGAACCATTAGGGAAAGTCTTCTATCTGAGGAGAGAGATGTCCTGTATTCATGCATTTATCTACCATCTCTCCCAGGAGACATTCCAGAGTCTTTTTCATTGGCTGCCCCAATACTCTATTATTATGTAAAAACCTAGCCAGGTTAGATTAGCATAGATAGGTAATGCCTGTTAATATTTGTCCTTCTTGTTTTGACTGGTTTTAAACAATAAATACTATATTGGAGGAGAGTCAGAATTCTCAGTTCACGAAACTGTGAGCCCCCTGATTCCATGCTTTCCTCTCTTATGTCTGTTTTCTTATTCCTCTAGGCCCTTTTTCTTCAGGCCCATTTCTCTGGGACTAAATTAATTAATTAATTAATTATTCTGGGGCTGGTTATTAATTCTGGATACAGAGTAGATACAAAGAAAGTCTCCTAAACAATTTTATTAGTACTGCAGTCAAAATAAATCTAGCTTGCTTGCCATCAGACTTTGGCCTTTCTGATCTAATTAGAGTCACATTTCTTCATTCTTCATCTGGATTTTCTTATTTATGGCCCAATGTTAAGACATGTCTTTATTATTTTTATTAGTTTTCTTTTTGGTGAATCTAAAATTGAATTGAACCCAGAGTTTTGTGTATGCACAGTACACACCCTGCCACTGAGCCCTATTCTTGGTCAATATATGTGTTATTTTTTTTAAATATTTAAGAGAACAATATGAAAGATATAATAGTTTTCTATAGATGATAGTTGAGAAAATAAATAAAGACTTTACAGATTGCCCTCATTTATTAGGCAGATAACAATCTATTTTCCACTGGTGGGCCTGCTCTAATCTGATTCTGAATAGCTAGGTTTGGGGCCGGTGAGGTGGCGCTAGAGGTAAGGTGTCTGAATAACTAGTTTTACCTAGAGTGCAAAGAAAGTAAGCACACACACTAAGGTTTCTTGGATACAGTGCAGGTATTGAGGTAAAAAAAAAATTCAATGTAGTGTAGAGAGACCTTTGGAGCTCAGTTTTAATTCATGAGAGCCCATGGAAGCTCAGTAGGAACTGGGCCATGATCCCATATGGAAAAGTAGTTCCCATATAAAAATGATAAACTCAGCCAGAATTATGGATCAGTGGAAGAAGGCAGACCTCTATGAGCACTGAATTTAGTAAAAGGCAACACACACAGCAGAAAATTAAATAATGGGAGAAAATACTTGATTGAATTAATCTTTCTTCATGGTGAAATATTAATTACCCACTCAACTAAAGGAAGCACAAAATGATATCAAAGGCAAATACTGGGAGATATATAACTGCATAATTGTTAAGGCATGGACCCAAGTGTTTATTTTTGCAAGACAGAGGAGTCTTCTGAGGTACTCATTTCTGGACTACTCACCAGAAATGCAGTTCAGAATACAAATGACAAGGTTTCTGTGTACAAGAAAATGGAAAAATTTAGGAAAATTTCAACTTAATTATTTTTAGGAAAATAGCATTTGTATAGAAAGAAAAGATGACAAAGTATGAAAAAAAAGTGGGAGATGAATCTTTCAGCATACCGCATGGAAAAAATCATAAGGTAACATTTGTTAATATGAGAAAGAGAGGGGAAATGAGAGAAGAAGGAGGAACTTGTATGCAGAAGCCTGAAATTAGCTTAATGCCCCTTTCCAGGATATAGCTTTCATTACCTCTCTCAATCTCTCAGGAGCCTGAGTGATAACACAGCGGTAGGGCATTTGACTTGCATGCAGCAGATCCAGGGCAGACCTTGTTCTGTTCCTGGCATCCCATGTGGTCCCCTTAGCCAGCAGCAATTTCTGAGCGCATAGTAATCCCCTGAATGTCACCAGGTGAGGCCCAAAAACCAAAACAACAACAAAAATCTCTCAATGAGGCAAAAATAATAAAGTGATTTATTAATGACGTGAGTAAATTTTTATGAAAACTGGTGATGAATTGTGCTTTGTATCTGGTGTACTGTGAAATTTTATAGCTACAGAGCAAAAGAAAACTAGTTTAGGGTGGAAGAGAGGAAGTAAACCAGAAAAAAAATTCTCCCAAATAATTAATTGGTTGGGCCAACAGCACAGTAGGTAGGACATTTGCCTTGCACATGGCCAACCTGGATTGGATCCCTGGCTTCCCATATGGTCCCTCCAGGCCTGCGGGGAGTAATTTCTGAGCACAGAGCTAGGAGTAACACCTAAACACTGCTGGTGTGGCCTCAAAACAAAAAAAAAAAACAAAAATTATTGAGTTTCTTTACCTTCAGAATGGGGTTAACAAGTTTTAACAGAGAACAAGGAGCCAAGGTAGCTCCAGCTGGCTTTTAGGTGACAGCTCTAAAATCTATTCTTAGAACATCTTCATCCTGAAACTAATGTTTAAAATTCTTTACTCTTTTTTTTTTTTCAAAGTATCTTCTTTTTTTATTCTCCCCTCCCTTCCTTTCCCTTCCCAAAGTATCTTCTTAAAGGTCAGATTTTGTTCTCAAATTGTGAACATATTTCACTGTCAATAATCTTGAATAGCCCCTTCTACAAAGACTAGGATTTTCCAAGCCCTGTTTCCCTACATGTTTAAAGTTAATTTCCTTCCCTTCCCTATTCTTCAGCTTAAAAAAAAACTTAACATCATTATAAAATGCTTTGAAACTTAGAACACATAAAAATCAAGGTCATATTACTCAACTTCCAGTTTGTCTACATTTTGCACATGGGGGAACAATAGTTAAAAGGTGTAACTTAGAAAATTCTTTTAAGGCTTTAAAAAAAGAAGGACTTATGTAAGAAAAGCCAGAGGTCACTCAAAAGGCTCTTGTTCCGGGATAAAATCATTTTCTTTTCTTAGAAAGTACTTTAAAAAATTTCTGTCTTAGAACCTGAAGAATTAAAGAACAATGTTGTTTTAAGATAGGACATGACTCAAAGAAGCCTGGATTAAATTTGTTTTTCTGGAACTGGCACTGCTGTTCTATGGCAAAATAAAATTTAAATGACAATAAATCCATAGCTGCCACTGCACTTTTAAAATAAAATTTTATAAAGTCGTTCCAATTTTAAACTGCAAACTGATGTGTTGCCTAAGGTGTTTTTTTTTTTTTTCTTAAATTCTTGCCTGAGTGTCCTTGTCCTAAACCACCACTTATTCTCAGGGCTATATTAAATTGTTGATCTGTCTTCTGAGAAGTAAGATACTAGTTGCTCTTGAGCTATAAACAAATTTCTGATTTTTTTCTCTAGAAATTATATTAAATGAAGGGGTTAATGTCCATTATACATTAACATATGCACTAAATACATCTACATGAGATAAATTCAAGTTATTAAATGTTTATTGGATATTTTGAAGGCACATGAACATAAGTGTCAAAATAAAGTATGACATACTCTTAGGTCTTCAAGATGATTATAAATAAGAAAGATACAAGTAAGTTTTTATTTGTTTTATGGATCACACCTGGAATTACTCAGGGTTTACTCCTGGCTTTGTAACTCTTACTCTTCTCAGAGATCACACCTGGTTTGGCAAGGGGCACCATATGATGTGTCAGTGATTGAACCTATTTCAGTTGCATGAGAGGCAATCATCCTACTTGTATTATCAACCTAGCCTCACAAATAAATATATAATACTAATAAAGGATATGCGCATAGTGATATTTATGTAAAAAAAAGTCAAAAAGAGTTCCTTGCAATTTCTCTAAAGATTCTCAGAACTATAAAGCAATACAACAAGCCCAAGTTACAGGACTAGAAGAGGGCTTAGTGCAGTCGCAGTGAGATCCATTTCTAGGGCTGCTGCATATTACCAGCAATATGACTGCCCTCACATATGCTGAGATCCTTGGTATTTCAAGCACTTTATGGCCTCACTGTAGTCAGGAATTCAATTCCCACTTCTCAACTCCCCACCCAGGTATATGTGGGAGTACTACAACAAACCCTGGAAAGCAGAATGCACAAGAGTTACAGCCAAAGAGTGTGGCACTGAGAACACCCCAAACCTTACTTAAAAAATGTCTAAGCATGACAACCAAGTCTGGTTATCACAATATCAACAGAAAGAAAGGAGGGAAGGAGTAAAAGAAAAGAGACTCAAAATTATCTAAACAAGTTTGTGGCATAATGACTATATTATATAAATTTGTTATTTTACTAAATAATAATCAGTTTCATTGGGAAAATACAATAAATATTTTATACACTATTGGTACAATGAACCATTTTTTCCTTCTTTATTATCACTCGCAATTGACTTGAGGCTTTTTATTTGTTCATATGTACGTGTGCGGGGGGGTCCACTCTGAGTGATGGTCAGGGCTCACTCCTGCTCAGCATTTATGGATTATTCCTGGTAGGCATGGGGGCCATATAAAATATCAAAGATTAAAACCTAGTTGGCTATGTACAAGATAAATGTCCTACTTGTTGTACTGCTATACTATTATTCTAGCCTTCATTACTTAAAGATTTATTAACTTCAAGGTACCAGGCCAGGCCATAGACTCTTAACAATAAAATGATGCTTTAAAACACATACTAATCTAAGGACTTCTTGTTCTGTTTTACGTTTGTATGGAGATTAAAGTATACACACATACACACATGTATATATGACTTCTTATATATGTATATGCAGATATACATATTCATATTTTGTCCGATAAAAAATCCAGCTATATATTCCTCATAAAAATATTCATAAGAAGAACTAATGTTTAACTTTAGTTGTTACAAATGGTAGGGAGATGCTTGAAGAAATATTAGAATATGGATACAACTTGGGACATCCAAAAATTTATTAATTTATTTAGCCATATCTGGTGGTGCTCTGGGGTTACTCCTAGCAGCGCGCTCACAAATCACTTATGGTGAGCTCAAAGAACCTTATCAGCTGCTGGGGATTGAGTCCAGATCAGCTACGTGCAAGACAAGCACCTTACCTGCTGTGCTATCTCAAGAGTTCCAGTTTTGGATATTTTTTAGATGACAGAATGGCTAGTATTCAAGACAAAAGCAAAAAGCTCACACACATTTTAAAACAAATATTGCCTTAAGTTATCTTTGAAAAAAGGGTTGATGCCTGAAGTTATGGAAGATAAAGCCAGATTACATGTTAAGACCATCTCATGAAAACTTTAGATACAGGCTGACTGTAATTGGAATTATGTTGTTTAGGCACACACATTCCTTGGAAGGCCTTTAAGCAGCAAGTGGTGCTGTCAAATGAGATGATTCTTGGAGTGACTCACAGCATTTGAAAGGAAGAGAAGCTTGAAGTCAGAATGGTCCAGTGATAGAGACCATATTTATCTGGGAGTGAGTTGCCAAGGACCAGATCAGGTGGGAGTTAGGAATAGGAGTTGAGTAATTCTCTGCAGATGTATGTGTTTTAATAAAGTAATTAGCACATTGTTAAAAAATCATAGACCAAAAACTCCAAAGCTAAATGTTTTTTGATAATCTTTATTGTTGATGAGCAAACATTAGTGGCATAATTATTAGAGTCTCTTATAAAAGACAGCTATATGAATTATTGAGCACAATGATGTGATGAACACTCATGTAGTTTTCCAACTTAGATTTATGAGGAAAACTTGGTGTACTTTTATACATTTTATGTACTTCTTATAATGAAAGCTACAAAGTCCAGACAATCATTCCTGAAGGCCAGCAGGCACCAACCCAGGCTTTCAGCCTAAGCACTGCAGCTGTGTTGACTTAGACTGTAATCGCTGCTTTCTCCTCTCCACTCTAGCCATTACTCTTCACAAATCTTACTGCCTTGGCTTTTCCTTTCTCCTCAGTAAGATCCTGTAAATATATCTCCAAAGCAGCAGCAAGATAAGTGCATGAAGTACATCCCGATGGCTTCACCACACCCCCTTTGCCCCCAGCCTGAGGTTTTTTCCTGACTTCCCTCTGGTGTTCCTATTTTGCTGAGTTTTTCTCAGTCTCTAAACAGATGACCACCATATAGAATTTATCTTAAGTCCGATCTCAAGCTTTATTAAAATGTGATCTTTGAACCAACAGCAACAAGTCTCTAATCAATGACCAGAAACGGGCCTCACCCCCACTCTACTAAGCAGAAACTGCAGTGAGACCTAGCAAGCAATAATGTAATAAGTCTTTCAGGTGATTCTGAGACACCTGAAAATTTGAGAAGCACTGTTCTATAATGACTGGTACATATTTGTTATCTATGTGTTCTCTCTTTCTCATTCTGGGAGGAGTGGGAATATCCAGTTAATGTTTAGCGGTTACTCCAGACTTGGTGCTAGGTAGGGAAGGCTGTCATTCCCTTCAGTGCTTGGGAACCATAAGCATCCTGGGATTGAACCATATGCCTACCACATGCAAAAAATGTGCTCTAGCATTTTAAATTCTCTCCCAGGCCCCACCCTCTGTGTTTTCCAGCTCAGGGTGTCTCTGTTTCATTGAGCATGCTTTATCTAGTAACCTGGAAGAAAAATTTTTTCTTCTTAATTAGACTTGCAGTTCATTAGAAGAGTCTAAAGTTGCAGGCTGCCCTAGTCTTGTGATATTAGAAATTAGCAGGCCCATACCTGCCTGTGATGCCTAGAGGGCTTTCAAAACTGTACCCTGAGGTTTGACATGGTGACTGGAACAATATAGTACCAAGAACTGAACCAGAAATGGTCACAAGCAAGGCAAATGCTTTAGACACTGTACAAATTCTCTGTTTCATGGGAAAATTCTTCAGTGATTTTTGTTTTTGGTTTTGGTTTTTGGGGGGCCATACCCAGAGGTGCTCAGGGGTTACTCCTGTTTTTCACCCAGACATTGCCCCAGGCAGGCTCAGGGGACCATATGGGATGCCAGGGATTAAACTCAGGTCCATCCTGTGTCTTCTGCGTGCAAGGCAAATGCCCTACTGCTGTGCTATCACTCCGGCCCTGATATTTTCTTTTTTTTTTTTTTTTGGTTTTTGGGCCACACCCGGTAACGCTCAGGGGTTACTCCTGGCTATGCGCTCAGAAGTTGCTCCTGGCTTGGGGGACCATATGGGACACCGGGGGATCGAACCGCGGTCCGTCCAAGGCTAGCGCAGGCAAGGCAGGCGCACCTTACCTTTAGCGCCACCGCCCGGCCCCAGCCCTGATATTTTCTTAAATTCATTTCTACCTGTGACCTAAAGTGCCTGCCCTACAGTAAAGAGATTAAAAATTATTTCTTTAAACACTTTTAAGAAAAAACTTAAATGTATTTATATAATTGGTGCAACCAGTTATGATATGTCACATTTTATAAAACATATGGATTTCCTCTGATCATGCTTGAGTCATTGGTGGTACCTGCCAATCACTGGTGAGCCCAACTCAATAGGCCAGCTGGCACCATTTTCTGAGAAGGAAGCAGCAGATAAACCTGCAGGTCTGTTCTTGTTCAACTAATTTATCTTTAATTGAGTAGAAATATTTTGTATGGCTCCAACAGGATTTTCTTTTTTTTTTTAATTTTTATATCTTTATTTAAGCACCTTGATTACAGACATGACTGTAGTCAACAGGATTTGCTTAATCAGATTTTAAGACCAAGTCTGGATATAAGACCTAGTCTGCTATTGAGTTGAAACTTGGATTCCTGAGTCTTAAAAGAAACTGAGTTCTTTTAGGAGTAAGAGGAAGTTATTACTGTTTGACATTACTTAGACGCTAGAGATAAGGAAGTTTATTATTTTAATATTGAAAATGATACAAATTAGCGTTGAGATGAAAGATTATTTTATAAAGTGGATAAGAACACCATTCATACATTACACAGATTCCACCCAATCTATATCCTTACAGGAATTTTTTTTGCTAGGTATTACATAGTAGCTCAGAATACTTTTTTTTTTTTTTTTTTTTTTTTGGTTTTTGGGCCACACCCGGTAATGCTCAGGGGTTACTCCTGGCTATGCACTCAGAAGTTGCTCCTGGCTTGGGGGACCATATGGGACGCCGGGGGATCGAACTGTGGTCCGTCCAAGGCTAGCGCAGGCAAGGCAGGCACCTTACCTCTTGCGCCACCGCCCGGCCCCCAGAATACTGTATATTTCTTTTCTTAAGTTAAGCTCTTTATGAAAAATAATAGAAAAAAAGAAGATCTTTATAATTGTACATGCAGTGACAACTTAAAATAATCTGCTAAAAAACTTCAAGTTGCTTTGCTAGAGGCAAAAAGTACTGGAGTGGGGGAGAATATGTGTTAGGGGAAATCTCCTTAAGTGGAAGCAGAGAGAAAGAAACTTTTGGAAGCTCTGTGTAGTGGCAAAACAACAAAATAAATGAGTGTTTTTGCAAAGCAGATGTGAGTTCCTAATATTTACTCTGTTATATTTTGAAAAATATTTGTGATCTGTTCAACTTATAACTGGTCCAAAGTCAATCTTGTTATAGAATTGATTTGAAAATAAATTAAAAGAAAATAATTAATACAACACTAAATACATTAATACAACACTTAGTATTTACCAGGAGTTTTTATCTTTTTGAAGAGTCAAGGTTAACACATCAGAAGCAATGTCAAGTACAAGATAATAGATGGCTACGTTCTAAATTATGTTATCCTTGACGTACTTCTCTTCCTGCAATCTTGGAAATCTTGTCTCATGACTTTATCTAATAACTATGAAGGCCAGTATTTCTCAATCTTGAACAATGTAGTGATCGAGTGCTAAAGAAATATTTTACATTTCCTTGGAATGCAATAAAATATTTTATTGTTTTATTAAATGTGCATCAATCTAAAAATAGACATCACTTAATAGCACATATCAAAATAATCAAAATATAATAAGTATAAATTAAAAAATGTTACACTTAAAGTAGTATTTCAGTTAATGTAATGGTATTAATGAAGTTTTATCACAGAATAAAAAACAAAACAAAACAGTACCCAAAGTTTCAGCCTGTTGCTGATATGGTACAGCTTCTTCTGCCTCCAATGGCCCCTTCTTACTTTGAATCAGTCAAAGTGAATTGGGACTTCCCTTCTTAATTCAGAAGATTGTGAAACTATCATTTTACACTTCTAAGTTTCTGTTTTTCTTTTTTGGCCTGACATAAAACTTCTTGTCTTTATTAACTTTGCTTGTAATCTATTCTTACTATTTGGCAACAATTACTATAATAATGTTGACTTATTATTTACTTGATTGAAATATAGTTATAAAGGGTGTGAAATAAGATATTAGATAATTTGTATAAGATGGTCACCTAGATGGACTTTTTTTTGATAACTTTTTGATTGTTATAGTGGTGAAGACAAAATCATGCGGCTATCTCAAAACTCAACTAGTTCACAAGAATAGGAATGTCAATGAACCAAGTATGTTTCTTTGTTTTGATTTGTTTTTTGTTTGTTTGGAGGCCACAGCTGACTCAGCACTGAGTGATCACTCCTGGTGGGCTTAGGGAACCATATGAGGTTCAGGGAACCTGAAATGGTATGCTTCCTACTCACTGTACTATTACTCCAGCCCCATGGGTTAGCATGATTTCCTGTGGATGTGACTGAGGCCATCACTGCAGCTCACCTTGCCCTCCCAATGGTGTTCTCATCTTCTTTTACATTTGTTGTGATTCCTAACACAACATTTACCCTGCACACCAAATTTCACCTTACTGTCAATTTCTTGAGAACTCCCAAGAAAGAGCCTGCATATTCTTTCTTTCTTTCTTTCTTTCTTTCTTTCTTTCTTTCTTTCTTTCTTTCTTTCTTTCTTTCTTTCTTTCTTTCTTTCTTTCTTTCTTTCTTTCTTTCTTTCTTTCTTTCTTTCTTTCTTTCTTTCTTTCTTTCTTTCTTTCTTTCTTTCTTTCTTTCTTCTTCTTCTTCTTTCTTTCCTTCCTTCCTTCCTTCCTTCCTTCCTTCCTTCCTTCCTTCCTTCCTTCCTTCCTTCCTTCCTTCCTTCCTTCCTTCCTTCCTTCCTTCCTTCCTTCCTTCCTTCCTTCCTTCCTTCCTTCCTTCCTTCCTTCCTTCCTTCCTTCCTTCCTTCCTTCCTTCCTTCCTTCCTTCCTTCCTTTCTTTCTTTCTTTCTTTCTCTCTTTCTTTTTCTCTTTCTCTCTTTCTTTCATTTTTTTGAATATTATTTCTCTGCAACTTACACACAGAGAAATAAGAATGCTGCTTCTGCAGTTCTCTTCTTGCTAGCTTCTTTTGTTTGTTTGTTTGTTTGTTTTGTTTTTGGGCCACACCAGTGGCATCTAGGGGATACTTCAGGCTTTACATTCAGAAATCACTCTTGGCAGGCTCAGGGGATTATATGGGTTGCTTCGGATTGAACCAAGGTTGGCTGCAAGCAAGGTAAAGCCCTACATGCTGTACAATTGCTCCAGCTCCTCATGTTCTTGCTAGCTTCTAATCTGAAAATTTAGTTTTCAGTTGTGTACTTCCACATACAGTTTAAACTCAACAAGTACAAAGTTGATGCATAACTGATCTCTTGGAATCATGCTTTAAGAACAACTGTGAGGTTTTATTTTCCCGTTCTGTTTTATAATATATGCACTAATACTATAATAAATATTCTTGAGATCAAAACTTAGGGGGCAATTTTGGCTTCTCACACACCTTTCCAGAATATTCAGTTTATTGTTCATTCTTTCTAATAAATTAGAAAGACTTAACTCTAAAAAGAAAAAAAAAAGACTTAACTCTAAAGGCTTAACTCATTTGTCTAGGCATTAATTTTCTTCTAAATGAGGGATGCTGCTAAATGATCATGGTTAGGTTCACTTTATTCTTTGAATATAATCTAATAGTTTTAATTTCCTTATCGTGTTTGCTGTATGGGCCAAAAGACTAAACTTACATAGTTTGTTTTTCCACTCATAAGCATAAAATCTCAAGTCACAATTATCTACTTATTTTGCAATGCCAAAGGTTGCCTCACACAATAAAGAATATGCTTTGAGAAAATAGCAGCAAATGTCAAGAATTCACTTTTTCTTTTTCTTTTTAAAAATTCACTTTTCCTATGTGAGTAAGATTAGTGAAGCTCAGGAGAAGAAGAAATATCTCCCCAAAACTGCCAACGGTGGTCCCTGAGAGCAGACTCGTAAGAAAGCCCTGAATATCATCAATATGGCTTCTAGCCCCCCTTTTTTCCTTTCCCTACAAAAATTAGTGCAGTCCACTCATTAAAGCAAAACATTTGTTTTATCTGTTTAAAATAAAACACATTCAATTTTATTTTTTCTCTTTATGCTTTATATTGGATTAAATAATAAAAGCAAATTAAATTTATAATACAAAGACTAAAATGTAAGAGGGTTATGTGCTTAAAAACATAGATTTTTGATTTTGATTTTTATTGTTGTTGATTTGGGCCACATCTGGCAATGCTCAGGAGTTAATTCTGGCTCTGCACTCAGGAATTAATTCTGATGGTGCTCAGAGAACCATATCTAATGAAAAGAAATGAATCTGCATTAGCATGTGTAGGGCAAATGCTCTACCCATTGTGTTATCACTCTATCCCCCCAAACATAATATTTTTAAGTAGTCATTTCAATTCAAGATACTGATATTGAAGTCGGGAAGCTGTGTTGTCAGTTGCAAAGGATAATCTGAAATGTTTGTGAGGGATACATTGTTGGGAAAGCAATAGAACATTTCCTGTCCATGCGTGCAGTCCTGAGGATTTGTGACAGCCATGATGAATCCAGCACACATTACCACAGCACCAAAGGAAAGCATGACACAGGACATAATCTTATCTAAGTATGTCCTCGGTTCTTCAGACAGCTTCAGATAACATGCTGATGGAATGATAAAAATGAGGGGTGTTGCGCAGAGCACACCCTGGTATTGAAAACAAGAAAAGAGATAATGTTACTAAATAGAGCATTCCTGGCATTGCTATTAAAAGGACATTGTAAAATATATTTCTCATTCCACACATTAGAATTTTGACATGTTCAATTAAATCAAACAAAAGAAAGAAAAATAATTTTAGAAAGAATAAGGAATGTTCTACCTTTTTCTCTAATGGTGTATTTATAACTGAGGAGAGAAGATATAATAGAAGTAGTGAAGTAGTAGTAGTAGTAGTAGTAGTAGTAGTAGTAGTAGTAGTAGTAGTAGTAGTAGTAGTAGTAGGTCAGACAGAGGAAAAGTGATCAGAAAGTGATATAGAAAATAAAAATGATGGGCCCGGAGAGATAGCACAGCAGCGTTTGCCTTGCAAGCAGCTGATCCAGGACCAAAGGTGGTTGGTTCGAATCCTGGTGTCCCATATGGTCCCCTGTGACTGCTAGGAGCTATTTCTGAGCAGATAGCCAGGAGTAACCCCTGAGCAATGCCGGGTGTGGCCCAAAAAAAACAAGAAAAAAAATGATTTGACCAGTTTCTGGCAATTCATTTTTGTTTTTGTTTTTGTTTTTGTTTTTGGGCCCAGTGATGCTCAGGGGTTAGTCCTGTCTATTTGTTCAGAAATCGCTCCTGGCTTGGGGGACCGTACGAAACGCCGATTGAATGCAGGTCTGTCCTGGGTCAGTCGCTTGCAAGGCAAACACCCTACCGCTGCTCTACCGCTCTGGCCCAAGTTTCTGGAAATTCTTAATATTTCCCATATCATTGATTTTTTTGCATATTTCTTATTCTTTCATTTCAGGATACTGTGCTGTTCAAATTTGAGAGGTCTATTTGTCTTTAGGTATACTGTCATTAGGGAACTTTAGAGACATATAGAAGGCAATTGTGTCTTTAATATTTACTTGGGCATGTTTAAAGTCAATGCCTGTCTATATAAGAAAGGAGAACTATAACCCCAAGGGTACTTAACATGAAATAGCATTTCTAAATCCACTTTCAAGCAAAACCGAACACATTAATTATCTTAGAACATTAACAGAACTAAATGACTGTGACTCATTCACCTCCCCCACATTAGTTTATGGATAAGTCCAACCTGAGGGGGAATGTCAGATTAAAAATTATGGGGAGTAAGTAGTATAGTCTATTATAAAATACCAGGAACTAGAGACTTCAAAGAAAAAAGGCAAAATTTGCCCTATAAATTGTCTCAAAATGATGATGAAATTTAATAAATTTAAGGTGAGATTTTTCTAATCATGTTCAATGTTAAGTATATTACATGTTAAATATAGTACATATTAGCAATAAAACATAAAAGAGTTGTGTGAGAAATAATATTTATTTGTTGTTTTGGGACAACACCCAGCAATTCTCGAGGCTTACTCCTGGCTCTGCACTCAGGAATCATATTTGGCATTCTGTAGAGGACCATATAGGGTACCAGGGATTGAATCATGTACAAGACATGCACCTTACCTGTGATCTGAAGTCACCAGTCCCCAGTTTTACTGCTTTTTGACACATTACTTGTTACCCCCCCACACACTCCACCCCAGATAAAATCACAGAAAATTTATTTTAAAACTAGATGCTATACGGGGCCGGAGCGGTGATGCAAGAGCTAAGTTGTCAGTCTGCCTTTCCTGCGCTAGCCTAGGACGAACCATGGTTCGACCCCCTCCTCCGCGTCCCTTATGGTCCTCCAAGCCAGGAGCGATTTCTGAGCCCATAGCCAGGAGTAACCCCTGAGTCACCGGGTGTGGCCTAAAAACAAAACAAAACAAAACAAAACAAACAAACAAAAAGCTAGATGATATAAAGTAACATATTGTGAAATAAAAAAACTATTAATTTTTTTTTTTTTTTTAGCCACACCTCGCTGGGCTTGGGGATCATTTCTAGCAAGCTGGAGAATGGAGGAGCAGAGAAGGGAACTATGGAGTGCTAGGGATCGAACCTGGGCCAGCCACAAAAAAGGAAGTAACTTACCTGCTGTACTATCGCTGCATCCTCAGAACATTTAGAAATGTTTTCATATATCCATTTAATAAAATTGCTATTGTATATGAAGAAATATAAAGACAGCAAGAGAGTATTAAAAGACTTTAATGCTTCTTTGTATTGGTTCTGGATAGATGAATTAGGAAAAAAATCTATAAGGAAACACAGCCTTGAAAAAAAAATGGATGAAAAGAGCCTTGTAGAAAAACATTTGTTCCTCTATCTCCCAAAAGTTGATTGTACATTCTTCTCTAGTGCACAAAGCACATTTTTTCCCCAAGGAGAGCACATGCTGGGTTATAAATGTATCTTCATGAAATCAAAGAGATAGAAATCACATAAACAATTCTCTCAGATCATGATATTTTGAAAATGGAAATTAATCACAAACAGAAATGTGGGGAAAACAGTTGGAAATGAAACAAAATAAATAAATATTTTCTGAGTAAAAAATGCAAACCATTATGGCTATACTCATAAAATAGGAAAGACAGAAATTGGGAGCAACAAATGTCCAAAGGCAACAGGACTAGAGAGTTGCTTTGGACATTTGACATTTTGTTGGTCTATAGAAGACAGCTTTTCTGGAGGGCTGAGGGAGGGGTTACGATTCTATAATGATACCTGAAATTGATAACTATTATTAAGTTATGGAATATACTATAGAAAACAAGTTTGTGCTTAAAATAATTGTTATAGGGGTTGGAGATATAGTACAGTGCACAGGGCACTTGCCTTGCCTGTGGCTGACCTAGGTTTGATCCTTAGCATCCCACATGGTCTCCCAAGCACTGCCAGGATTAATTCTGAGGCAAAGCCAGGAGTAAGCCCTGAGCACTGATGGGTGTGGCCCCTAAAGCAAAACAAATAATGTAAACAATTTGAATAATTGTTACACTTTAATTTTTGGTAAATAATTTATGAAAACAATTAAAATATTAAAATGTAAGTATACACACATATATGCATATGTGTGTATAAAGATGGAAGATGGGAGAGGAAGATAGAGAAAGAGAGGAAGATAGTGAGAAGAGGGAGGGAGGGAGAAGAAGGAGAGAGAATGACTTTTCTCTTTTAGGAACAAACAAATGAAGCTAATTCATGTGGTATCTCAGAGGGTGAAAATGCTAGCAAGGATGAAAACTGCCACCAGCTGGTACTAAGAAGCTGTCATCAGTCAGCATTTGGGACTCTTCCAAACTTAACAGGCTGGGCAGTGCAAAGCAAAGGGTGTTCTGTTTATATTATAATTCTTAAGAGTTGAGAAAGTAGCAATTAGTGAGGAAACTATATAGCTGATGTTTGTACTGGAAGAAGTCCAATTGGGTATTTATCTAAATAGCTGTTACTTTCTTAATATTTGAAAGCTCAGTCTTGCTAGAAGTAAGTAAAGATCATGAACAAAATGATAGTGCTGTCCCATCTACACTATTCCCTATAAATTAGCTGAACTGATTTGATCCATTGAATATAGTCTTGCTTGAGACCACACCACTGCCTTGGAATAATAACTGAATTTGTTTGACAGAATATAAATGCCACAACATCTTATTAAAGAAACAATAAAATTAGCCTTATTTAAAGAGGCAGGGCAGGCAGCACAATCCATTGATAATAACACAAATGCCCGGGCATTTTTCATATTGTGCTGAGAAGTAACAGAAGGTGTTGAAGATATTTTCTGGGAATACAGATTGGAAAAGTACATAAATATCTGCATATGCCTTTTGAATGATATAAAGAAATTAAAAACTAAATGAAAGACGGCTCATAAAATTTCTATTTTGTAAATTTGTCTTAAATTTCTATTTTGTAATGAATTTGCTCAAGAAATGTACAAGAAACTCTCTAGCTCAGATATAAAGACAGGTGGTCTGTGGCTTCTCATCCAGATGACTATGTCTCTATGGGGCTCTCACTGGGTATATGGTTTGAATTTTTTCTTTTTTTCCCATCTACTGCAAGCCACACACAGTGCTTGCTAGGCCTGTTACTCTAGCCACAAGTCCCAGCTGCTTCTTTTTTTTCTTTGTTTGGTTTCAAGTAAAAACCCACAGGGCCCAATTATTGCAGATGCTGCCTCTCTCTAATAGCAACATCACTGCCAAGATGCTGGATTCTTATTAGCCATGATAGGTCTTCTATTTATTTTATTTGTGTTTAGAGTGAATATTTTTGAATTGAGAGTACATTTAGTTTGAAAAAAATAAATTACTGTTTTTATTGCCCTGAAAACAATTAAATAAAAGGGAATTAAAATATGGGGGTTATATTTATTATTGAATAGCTAATATTTCCCTAAGGAATTTTTCTTATATTATTTTAGCTATACCAAGTGACAGCATTTCTTTAACTTTGCAAATTAAAACATGCAAATTAAAACTCTACTCATCAGTGAAGATTGCTGCTTTGCTTAGCAATGATTTAGACCCAATAGTAAAAAAAAATTCCTAACATACTATAATTATTAATCAAGACAAAACTGTAATCTAAAACTATTACTTTAGATAAAAATGTTTTGCCTATTTATTTCATCTCTCATATTTATTTGCCATCAATTGTTTAAGCAAAGTAATCTTAATCTCATTTTCACGTACATTCAATTTGTAGAATTATAACAAACATGTACAGAAAAATAAGCCTGGTTAGTTTACATAATTTAATTTTTACATGTTACAAACATCAATTAGCATAAATATAATATATTAAAAACACTTGCACAAGTAAATATACATATTATCTCACATTATCAATCTGAAGTGGAATAAAACATGCTTTAGTTACTTTTATTTTGTTGCATGACCCAGCATGCACTTGTTACTGACAGGAATGATGCCTGGTATAGCTCTGTTAATATGATAAATGCCCACAAAAAAGGGAATTGAACAAATACCAGAATATATTATTCTGCATATGAAATGACTTGTTGACTGAAAGAATACTAAATAAACTAAGATAGTCTGAGAGTGAAAAAAGATTCTAGATTTTATTTAAAATGCTTTAAAACAAGTTTAACTGTCTTGAGTTATCATGTATAATATTAGACAAGGGAGCACATTGTTTATTAATAAATATCCATATGACTATATTTTTTATAATGTAAAGACCTTGAATCTTGTACTCATTAAAATTTTAAATAGTCCTCATTAGTCAATTTATGCATTGATTCTATAGCAAATATCTACAAAATATAAATATTTTCATAAAAATATAGGGACCGAAGTGGTGGTGCAAGTGGTAGGGCATTTGCCTTGCACGCACTAACCTAGGAGGGCTGTGGTTCAATCCCCCGGTGTCCAATATGGTCCCCCAAGCCAGGAGCAATTTCTGAACATATAGCAAGGAGTAACCCCTGTGCATCGTTGGGTGTGGCCCCAAAACAAAAAAAAACAAACAAAACATTTTTTTCATAAAGAATAGAATTTTTAATCATAAAAATTTTAATATTAAGTACAATAAAATTGATTTGTTGGCAACTATCAGGGATAGTTAGCAACTAATAGAAACTAATGGTCATATTTAAAACTATAAATCATTCCTGAAAAAAGAAGCAATATATGCTTTCTTGATTAACTTAAAATTAACTTACTTTATCATCACATATTTTCTCTAATACCAAAATTTGATCAGGTCTTAAACTAGACATTTCACAAAATGAAATAAAATAGAACTAGAAAAATATATTTATTATCTCCACAACACATCTGAAAGATTATAACAGTCACCAAGAATTTATTTTCAGTAAAGTTTAGTTTCCTCATTCTTCAACCAATTTATAGTTTATGCGCAATTTAAAAAAACATGATGGTTAATCAAGTTACTACATTCAAGTAGCAGTCATTCATTCCACAGTTCAAGGCTAAAGCATGAAAAGACTTTAATTAGGTCTTTAGTCTATGGAAAAAAATGGGAAGTAGGTAAAAGCTGCTTTTGAAATTTCTCCACTTCTGTAAGCATTGTGGAATCGATGATTCCCCATTTCCTCAGGTTTTGTAAACTGCCTATTATGTATTCTCCATTTTTTCCTGCTGCACAAAAATCCCAAAAAGGTGTTCCTGACTAAATCGCACATTGCCTTTGTCTGATACTGAAATCCACATGGCAAGTGACTTGGGCATCAATCAGTACCTCTTCACCTAATCATCAAATCTCAATTGAATGAATAAAAGATGACGTGGGCTATAACATGTAAAAGGTTGCCCACCCAATGGTGCATGGATATGATTGCATGTTGTGTGATTAGGAATAAACCTTCCACAAAGGTTACAGAAGGGGGAGATTAATGGTTCTAGAGTGATAGCTCCTTTTTTATTCATATTTTACAGTGGCATCATTATTCTAGTTTTGCAAAACAGAACCAAAGTTTTCATTCTTGCTGTATTCCTCTAACTCCCTGTCATCCCAGTTGAATTTGTTGCCAAATCCTGTCAATGTTTTATCCAAAATATCTTTTGGGGGTTTCTCTACTTCTCATTATAATGATTACATAGCAGCTCTACTTCTATGTCTGTGAGATTGTACACATCATAAGATTATGAATCCTTTCTGACTTCCTCCTATCATTGTATTTCTGCTGTGAGGCCTATAGTATTAATAAAAATCCAAACAACAAATAAGTGAGATAGAAATTTCACTAGTTCTTATGGATTTGTAAGATTTTTTTCCCTAGAATTGAAAAGTCAATAATAATTATAGGGAATAATAAATGTAAATCAACAGATAAAAAAAGAATAAAAATACCTTTTTTACAGTCTAAAATAAGTTAAATATAGCTAAGGTATATTTTGGGAAGTAAATTATAAATAACTTTTCCTGGAAGGCATGAGGTAAGATTATAGAGGAAACAAAGAATATGTTTCCTCTGTTAGCAAAAATCCGATATGAATTCAGATGTGATAAAATGACAACATAAATTTGAGAGAAAGACAGGAAACAAAAGGAGAGAGACAAATATTAATGAGGCTCTCTAGACCCAATTTTTGTTTTTCAATAAAGAAAATTCTGAATTTATTAAATTGATAGTCATTTAAGTAATATATTATAGAATTTGAAATATAAAAATGTACTCTAATCTAGGGTTTCCCAAAATTACTACATTGTATGTTGTATAATCATACAATTTATAGTACTTTGCAGGTGGGTATTTTATATATTGTGACATGTTAAATAATTCCTTGTATACACTAGAAGCCTTGACCTTCCATCTGTGATAATCAAAAATAATTTTAGACATTGCAAAATGTCCCTTGAGAGAGGATGGGCAAAATGTCCCTCAATGGTCAATATTGACTCTAGAAATATATGTTCTTAGAATAACCTACAATCAATCATAAATATTTACTCTAAAAACATATATTTATCTCAGTTTAGAGTGAATTTTTGCTAAGAAAAAATATATGTGTTGAATGTAGTAATTTTTAAAAGGCACTTTTAGGATTGAAGAACACAGTTTTTAATGTACTTACACTGAGTTCTAAAACAACTCCGAGGCAGTCAATCAATAATGATACTACTGTAGCTACAGTAATAATCACAACTGTTATGATGATGTGGGAAACCAGTGAAAGATTCCCACTGAAAAATACATTAGCAATTACCTGTAAAATAAACAGAATACTTAAGAGATTCTTAGAAACAAGCAAAGACTTAGTATTTTAATATTTCATCACTTAAGAATGTTTTACTTCCAATAAGAAAATTAAACAAACACTATTTGAAATTTTATTTGAAATTATTTAAATATTCTCTCTTTCCTTAATTATTTTCTTATATATGGACACATTAGTATCAAGCATTCTTTATTGAGCCACAATACAGGTAATGGCTTATTGTACAGAACCAGATATGACATACTAAGGTGTGAATAAACATATATATCAGAGATTTCTTGGGTAGTAACCTTCTCATTCTTCCTTGAGTTAAACAAGGTCACCACTAAAACAAACTTCAGATTCTATTTAGAGTAACTAAATAAACGCTAAGGAAGGAGTTACTAATAGTTTCTTTAGTAATAATTGATGTGTAATATTCTTTTGAAACAAGAAATTAAACTTATATATTCCCATTGATACAATTTAGATCTTGCCTTTCCTTGGCAAAAAAAAATAATAATAGAGAAAAGCTGATAATCATTTTCCACTGAGATTTGAATTAGGAAATCAAACAGAAGTTTAATGTGTTTAATTTACAGTGTCACACTGTAATATAATTTTCAAAGAGAAAATGCCTGAATATAGGACATAATTCCTATGCTTAAGTATTAAAATCCAAATTAAAGATAATATAGTGAAGCAAATAGAGATGAACTTACAATAGAATTGAAAGATAAAATTAAATTTCATATATAAAGGGCTTTGGCTACCTAGATCTCAGTTCTTTAATTAGTTTCATAGCAATCCTGACATGTTCTTGTCCTGTTTGGGAATGATGGATACAATATAGATAAGACTGAACCAACATGATAAAAGGCAAAGACGTGAAATTTATAGAAATCTATGGAGATCATGGATGAAACAGACTGAACAGGGACATAGCTGTGCAAAAAAACAAACAAACAAACAAAAACAACAACAAAGTTTCTCTTTCAAAGCTCTGATTGGCAACATTCTCCATAGACTAGGTGGGTCTTACCCTTGTTCTGCCAAAATTTAGTGGGGATACTCAAAAATGTTACTTACAAATAGTATCTTACAAATTTAAGTTTCCTTGGGCTGGGAAGATAGTTCAGAGAGACCTGAAATACATTCCTTGCCTGTGTCAGACTCTGAGTCCAATTGCTGGTATTGCATGTTCTCAACTGCATTAATGCTGGGTGTAGCCCTGGTTGTCACTAAGAACCTTTGGGAGTGGTCCCTGTATCCAGAAGCATGGTTGAAAAAGTTCCCCAAATTCATTTTTCTAAATGTCCTAATATAATTGTTCTACGTGTATATATACACATATATGTACACATATACATAGAACATATACTCTCTATATAATATATATAGAGAGATGTAAGACAATCTACTGAGAGCTATTTATTAGGGGTGTGGGCTCTAGGCATTTGACAATATTACCAATGAATAGCAATAAATTTTATTATGTGTAAGGCAACTGTAATGTGTACAGTACACTATGCCAATATAGTATATGCAAGTATTAAAAGTAAAAGAGGAAAGAAAGTGAATAGGCAAGGTATACACTTGAGGTTCCTCTAGTTTGCTACATGACAGATCTTGATTTAACTCTGGCTTCCTGTCATGGCTGCTAGAACGGAAACACACATTATGAGTATTAAACACATAAGATGTACAGATAGAATGACTCAGATTGTCCACAAGCAGTTCACCAGAAGCCACAAGAGAATGTATCATCTGTTATTATTGATTTAAAGATCAGATTTGGACCTAAAATACTTGCAAAAGTTAAAATAAAAACATTTCCTGTGGGCCCGGAGAGAGAGCACAGCGGCGTTTGCCTTGCAAGCAGCCGATCCAGGACCAAAGGTGGTTGGTTCAAATCCCGGTGTCCCATATGGTCCCCCGTGCCTGCCAGGAGCTATTTTTGAGCAGACAGCCAGGAGTAACCCCTGAGCACCGCCGGGTGTGGCCCAAAAACCAAAAACAAACATACAAACAAGCAAAAAAACAAAAAAAAAACATTTCCTGAATCCATCAATAGCAGAAAAGTTAAAGGATCTTAGATTAAAACACATTCTCTCTCTCTCTCTCTCTCTCTCTCTCTCTCTCTCTCTCTCTCTCTCTCTCTCTCCTCTCTCTCTCTCTCCTCTCTCTCTCTCTCTCTCTCTCTCTCTCTCTCTCTCAAAAGAACTTCAACTCAATCTACTTGGAAAACTAGTCTGTAAGTTATGTATTTGTGAGGCCAAATGTTTACTGTGAAGGACACACACACACACACACACACACACATAGGACTGAATCTTTCCCTATTCCTCTTCCCTGTGCAGTTCCCTTATCCCTAGAATTGACATAAGGAAAACCCTGGTCAGCTTGGAGAAATCTGCCAATTAATTACCTAAAGTATTTAAAGCTCTGTAGGCATTCACATCACACATTAGACCCATTCAAACACTGCCCTGAGTAAACAGCCTCTAGGAATATATCCTAAGAAAGACTAAGCCCTTTTCAATGTGATTCGTAAAAGAACGACTGTCGAGCATTTTCACGTTCTCCTAGAAATGGTACAGTGGATTTTCAGCTGTCTGTATAAAGGATTCCTAACTAGCCATGTTGCCAAAGTAAACAAAAAAAAGGAATTCTTTTTTAGCTAAACTTCTTTCACAAATTCAGGACTATGTAATATAACATAACTTGGGACTGACTTTAAAAAGGAAATATAAATAATTACTTATGCTATTGTACATGATATATAAATACTATAAGTATTATGAATGCTATATATCTATAACACAATCTTTAAAGTTGACTTGTTGCTTTTACATCAAAATAAGTTTTTTAATATTTTTGTTGGCAATAAGGGGTTTTGAACCATACCTGGCTGTGCTCAGGGAGTACTCTTGGCTCTGTGCTCAAGATTCACTCCTGGTGGAGCTCAGAATGCCAGGTATTGAACTTAGGTTGGCCTAGTTTAAGGCATGTAAATGCCTGACTTACTGCACTAACTTTTTTGTCCCCATTTAAAATGTATCTTATAAAAACATATATTAAATTGAAGGGGGGTTTCTGGACCACATCCAGTGGTACTCAAGGGTTACTCCTGGCTCTGCATGCAGAAATCACTCCTGGAAAGCTCCAGGGACCATATTGGATGACAGATCGAACACAGGTAGGCCTCATATAAGGCAAATGCACTATTACTGTGCTATTGCTCAGGCCCCATATATTAAAATTTCAAAAAGAGTAAAACTAGGGCAATAACTCAAAGGGCTAGAGAACATGCTTCACAGGTGTAAAGCCCGGGTTTGATCCTCAATGCTGCTCCCCCTCCAATACCACTAAACAGTGGCCTTAAGCACTGGGCAGTGAGAAGCTCCAATGACAAAAATAAAAGTAAAACTCACCAAATCTGTTCTGCATGCCTTTAATGTATGTTGATTTATAAAATATTTCAGTGAAGAAATAATTTTTAAAATATATTTGAAATAATACTTTAATTTATTTGTAAAAATGCTTTATAAAAACATAGTTTGGCCCTATTAAAGGCTTGTATTCATTGTGTAATGCATTTGTGCAAATATTTATACTTATTTAATTATACACTAAACTGCCAACCTTGATTTTTAAATATAGTCTTTGGGAAAAAAACTGTCTGGAAAACATTTAAATTTATCTTTAAATTCATTGACAGACAAGACGTTAAAAAGTATATTACTAACCATTTACTTATAAGCTTGCATAACTAAATTTTTTACAAATAATTTTGTTTCCTCAAAGATTATCTATGTGAAGTTCTGGAAAGAAATGTGCTTACCTCTCTAGTAACAAAGCATTCAATTGGGTACGTCAAAATGATAGTGACTCCATAACAAAACCTTCCAAAGGTTACCAGGTCATCATTTCTGCAATAATTTTCAAATAAGTCTCCTAGAGAACAATATAAAATACATTTATTTAATATTTGAAATAAATGTTTAATAAATGTCACTACTTATTACATAAGTGAAACTATGAAACTTAATTTAATGAATAGAACAGATGTTTAAATATATCTTTACAACCAATAACTATTTGATCATTCATTGTTACTACATGTCCTACTTATTGATGAATTTATCATTAAATTGTTTTTCTCTTTTTTTCATTGTTTTGGTAGATCAACCTTAAATTTGCAGCAGTTTTTGAAAAGTACTTTTTCATTGTCTTACACGAGAAGTAGCTTCCTAAATCTTGGTGCCTGGACTTTAATTTCTGGTCTTTGTTTCTGGTAAGTGACTTCATTTTCTTTTTAAGCTTCATAAAATAAACAAATTTCCTTTTGAAATGCTATTCTTAGATCAAGGACATTCACGAAAGGAAAAGTAGACCAATACATCTAGGGAGCTGAATTTCCTGTATATCATGCTATAGAGTTTAATCACAAATTTAGGGCTACCACAAGACATTCCAAACATGCATTATCTTCAATGGCATCCAGTGAACCTAAGATAAAAGTGGTTAGTTAAAAACTATAAAAATACAGATACTTTTTTCTCAAAAAGAGCATTAAATTAAAATTGGTTTTAAAGTATACAATAGATTATATATGACTTGAAACAATTCTTGGGAACAAAATTTTCTCAGACACCAATGCCTAAATTTAGGCATTTAATGAGAGCATAGAAGTCATGCCAGACAAAAAAAAAAGTTCAGGGGCCAGAAAGATATACAGGGATTAATGCACTTGGTTTGCATGTGTTTGACCTTGTTCAGTCCCTGACACTAAGCATCCCTGTGCTTTGCCTGGAGTAATCTCAAGCAAAAGCCAGGAATAGACCCTAAGCATCACTGGATATGGCCCCCTCTTTCTCTAACCCATCCAAACTTTTTTTTCCTAACATCAAAACACAAATATTTGGACTAGTTTATTTCCTAATTGTAACTTACTTATATTTCAAATTTTTGCTTATTTTTTCAATTAGATTGAGTAAAAAATTAGTTTTTTTATTTTGGACCCATAACATTTTTTTTAAAATAATAATAATTTACTTAAGCACTGTGGTTACAAAAATGTTCTAAGTTGGGTTCCAGTTGCTCAATGTAAGATAACCCTTGCTATCTGGCTTCTGAATAGAAAATTAGATCAGTCACTACTGTATTGTTTAAAAATAAAATATTTTTTTCTATACAATTTTTTAAATAAAATTTTATTCTGAAGCTAAATAACTTTCTCTTTTACTTTATGTGTTTCCTCTTTCTTCCTCATCACCTAGAAATTTATATAACGTTTTTCAAAAAGAGGGGGGTCAAGTCTACTGGTACTCAGGGGTTACTCTTGGTTCTGCACTCAGAAATCACTCCTGTTAGGTTTGGGGAACCATATGGGATGCCAATGGAATTGGCAAATACCTGATCTGCTGTGCCATCACTCTAGTCCCTGTACGTGGCTTTTTAGTAGTTTTTTGGAACAGAAGATTCAACCAAAAAGAGGTAGTGACAAACATTGGTTTCAAAGTTGAATGAAAAATTTCTAGGACCCTAAAAAAAAATGAGTGAAGCCTCTAGTTCACTAATCTCCACTAAAACCTAGGCCTATATTTTTATAGAAGTAACTAAAAATGACAGTCTATAGAGAGTTCTTATTGTCTCATAAATAAAAAGTTAATTTTTATTGAAATTAAAACACACTATTTGCACAAACAAGACCAAATTTGCTTAAGGTAATAGGGTCTGAAGAAATAATACAGCCTATTTCTGATTAATCAAAGTGTATTACAGATAGTATAGCTTGAAACACACACACATACACATATCACCACCAAAACCACCACCACCAAAACCAAATTGTCTGCTTCATCATATAGGGATTTAAATTATAGCTAGGCAATTCTCACTGATAAAAACACCAGGAAAGTATGACTAATGAAAGGTCTTCTGTCATTATGAAAAAGCAATAAAAACTAAGGTTTTACAACAGATTAAATCTAGAGATAATTGGACTTGGCAAACAATGCAGCAATAGTGATATATGGTACAGTTTTTGTATCATTTTTTTTAATCAAGACATTCAGAATCTCTTTGCTGCTGTACTCTAATGGTATGCAATAATTTTATTTTTCTCACTGTCCCATAATTGCCTTTATAGCTCTTTCTGAAGACATCTTTATTTCTTGAGAAATCTCTATTGTCATGGTCATCTTTAACTTCAATTTGTAAACTGCAAGTACCTCAGTATGAAAACTGAACTCTTAGAAATTAAAGAACAACTTTTATTATTACTTGACTAAGTTGGGAGAGGCAGCAAGATGAACTGGAATTAAGGAGACTAGTTTCTTACTTTGTCAACAGTCAGCTTAAGCAAGTTACTTCACCTTTTTTATTTTAACCTGGGAGTAAAACTAGTTATTCCACTTAGCTTCATGAGGTTGTTTGAAGGTCAAATGAGATAACCAACCTGTAAAGGCTGTAAGCTGTGTGAATCACAGCATGTAGCAAGTTGGCAGAAAAGCCTGATTATTACACTATGTAGGCGAACAAATGTAAAGGTAAAATAATGAGTAGAATTAATCACTCAGTTGTTGGAACTAGGTGAACAGAGGAAAAGATAGGTAGGCTAATTTGCCACTGGGTTTGGGGGGCTTTCTGAGGAAGGGAGATGGAAAGAAAAGGTTGGTTTTGTAGGTAGGAAGACATTTTCCATTTTGACTAAGACCAAATAAGTAGAAATGTCCTACTTATATGGGGTGAAGAATAAGTATAAACTTTGATTTAAAATAATGCAAGGTCTAGAAAATTTCTGAGAGATTATTGAGATAAAATGCTTGCCTGATACAAATTTTTAAAAAGGGAAAGTCCAGGAATAAAAGGAAATAGAAAAAAGAGATAAATATATCATGAATCACTAGAAGAGAAAAAAAATATAAACAAGAGTGAGTGAGGGTATAATATTTTATTTTTCTTCTATGGAAAGAAAAACTGTTCAGAATACAGAAAAGATTAAGAAAACTCCACAAGAGCAAAAGATAATGTTACCTCTGAAAAGTGGAAGGATATTCCAAGTGATTACTTGTAAAGTTAGGTTTTTTTTTTTTTTTTTTTTTTTTTTGGTTTTTGGTTTTTGGGCCACACGCGGCGATGCTCAGGGGTTACTCCTGGCTGTCTGCTCAGAAATAGCTCCTGGCAAGCACGGGGGACCATATGGGGCACCGGGATTCGAACCAACCACCTTAGGTCCTGGATTGGCTGCTTGCAAGGCAAATGCCGCTGTGCTATCTCTCCGGGCCCCGTAAAGTTAGTTTTAAGCAGATATTAGATAGGGAAGAATTCATGTATTAGCATGATCATAGGAAGCTTAATTTTCTGAGGAGTATGAAAGGTTTAATTTTTAAAACAATATTTTTGTTTAAACACCGTGATTACAAACATTACTGTAGCTGGATTTTAGTAACAAAAAGAACACCCCCCCCCCCCATTCACTAGTGCAACAATACCACCAACAATGCCCCCTCCCCCCAATTCCCTCTTCTTCCACTCTCTGCCTGTATTCGAGACAGGCATTCTACTTCTCTCACTCATTAACATTGTCATGTGGTTGTTAGTATATTATTTCTCTAACTGCACTCACCCCTCTTTGTGGTGAGCTTCATATTGTGAGCCTGTCCTTCCAGCCCTCATCTCTGGGCATTATTACAATAATGTTTTTAATTTTTCTTAAAACCCATAAGTAAGTGAAACTGTTCTGTGTGTCTCTCTTTCCCTCTGACTTATTTCACTCAGCATAATAGTGTCCACGTCCATCCATGTATAAGAAAATTTTATGACTTCATCTCTCCTTAAGGATGCATAATATCCATTGTGCACATGTACCACCGTTTCTTTAGCCATATTTGTTTTATTTTCTTATTGTTTTCCAAAGGGTTCAACCAATGACATGGATGGCAACGAGGGCATGGAGGGAAAAGGTGAAGGAGTGTCTTCAGGGGGTGTCAGCAGTGGTGAAGGGTAGCAGATACTCTGGTGGTGGTTGTGTAGTTGAATGTTATATGCACAAAACCCTGTCATTTATAGTATTATAAATCATACTCATTGCAATGAAACCTTTTTAAAAAAATTAAGTATGAAAGGAAAGAGAATGGACCACAGAAATAGGGTTAAAGTTAAAACCATGTAAGAAAGTAAAAATTAGGAAACAAGCCTCCCAATTTCTACCACAGGCTGTGTTCTTTACACTGACTGTATAGAAAGAGGAGGTACAGTAAATGAGCACCATATACACCTCAACACAGGCCCTTTGCCTAGTCTGTATTGTGAATTGGGGGACAAAAAAAATAGGAAATAGAAAGAGAGCAGATGCAGCAAGGTAAAAGAGAGATATTTTTTCCAGATAGGACATTTTGTATAATTGTACCAAAAATGACAAGGGATAGTAGCTCTTACACTTAAATACATCTAAACCAAATCTCTTATTTTACCTTGGGTGAAGCCAGTAAAGGTCAAATATCCACTTGTAGCAAAGATAATACTAATGAACAAGGAAATCACGGTGGACACATGAATGATACTGGACCACTTAGCTACAGTGGGGTCTTCCAAAGAGCCATAAACTAAGAAGCAGTTATGATGGCAAATAAATGCTGCAATAAAACAAAATATTATTAAAGTAAGCTCCAGAATCCTCATTCTATTTTGTTGGGATGCTTATGAGCTGAAATAAAACATACTATTTGATTTGTTTGAGAAAAATCATCTTTCTAACAGTTTTAAAAATGACAATTTTAATCCAGATTAGGTTTATATTATTTCTTCATGTCAATCTTGATACAAACCATGTCTAACCAACTTTATTTCCTATCTTCCATTTCCTGTTGGCCTTTTTAGTCTTAAGAAGAATTTAAACAAAGTGTTTAAGAGAAGAGTGTCATAAAACATCCAGCCAAGTCCTAATACATTATCTGCAAAGTTTTGAATAATTCCATAAATTATTGAGGTCATAATAATTCCCAAATTATCAAGTTAAGAAATATGATGGCTTTAATGAATTTTCTGTAAAAAAATTGCCTAAATTAAAACAAATTTTAGTGATGAGTGAGAAAGCTTAAGCCCAATTTTATGTTGGCACACACTAGACCATATGCTACTAATAGGAAGTCTAAAACTTAGGACATCTGTTCTCTAGACACAAGTAGGAAACAACACTTTTTCACTGAATAGAAGATGGGCCATTGAGAAAAGATCTTAGAAACTATACCATACTTACCAAATGACATAACTCCAACTGCCTGGATGGCATTAGGTTTTGCAAATACCCAGGCATCTTCTGTTTTTGGTCTATAAAAAAAGGAGATAATTATATGGACAGCAAAATGCAATCACAAGCAGAGCAGAGAACAAGAAATATTGCCATAATTGAACATTCATATTAATAATCCAGATACTAATAGAGGTTCCTATTAATATTAATTAACTACATACTGACCAAGAATAGCAAAAATTATCTGGTAACCTCAGTCCTCTACAATGTATGTCAGATATCATATGTTTAATTGGCAAAGCAGCTTATGTTGCTTGTTAGACCCAAAATTTTATGTTAAGGGGTGCTTGCATGTTCCTAGTATGGTATTAGAGGACCTGCTATCTGGTAAATCCTTTACTGCAATAAATTCAATATCTAGTGTACAATCTGATAAATTAGTTTAACAACTGAAGCCTACAACCACATGTAAGTACCACAATCAAATATGCCAGAACCATAGTCGTGTGTGTGTGTGTGTGTGTGTGTGTGTATGATTCTTAATTATCATAACTGTAGCAACAGCAAAAAGGTTTCCAACGTGCTAAAAAAGTAGAAAGGGAGTATAGTTAGGGCATACTCTGACAATAATAGTTGGAAATAATCACTCTGGTCAAGAACTGAGTATTTAAAGGAGGTAAAGTGATATGCATGTTACTCCTTCAGTACAATATTACAAACCATACTGTCTAAAATGAAAAAAAAAAGAACAGAGAGAGTGAGAGGAGAGAGAAAAGAGAGTGAAAAGAAAATACTTGCAAAGAAGATAGTTAGGGGAGAGGGTATGGGGAGAACAAGGAGGGAAACAGGGGACATTAGTGGCAGGAAATGTGTATTGGTGAAGGGTGATGGATATTGTATGACTGAAACTTCGTTATAAATACGAATAACTTTGTAGTTGTGCATCTCATCAGTAATTCAATTAAAGCTTTTATTTATAAAATAATTGAAACTCAATTATGAACTAAAAAAAGAACAAATAATAAAGAGACAGAGAGACAATATAGGTTCCAAAACACTTGCCTTACATGTGGCTAACCCACCCTGGTTCAATTCCCATCATTACACTGGAACCCAAGCCTCACCAAAGGTGATTCCTTAACACAAACCAGAGTAAGCCCTGACAAAGCTCCAGTGGGTGCAAACTCCAACCTTCCACCCAATAAATAATAAATGTCAAAATGTGGCGACTTATTTTTGCATATTTAAATAGTCATTAACTTTGTGACATTATTTGATCAAGTTAATAATAAATATTTACTTATATCATTTGAAAGACTCAATAGGAGAGCACAAAACTTAATAATGTAATATTTATTTTCAACTAATCAATAATCCTTCTTTTTCTCTTTTTATATTCACAGAAAATCTATAATCATTATAATAGTTTATTGAAGAATCTATACATAAATATTGAGACTTAATTAAACTATGTTCCAGGAAACTACCATATGTTATCTCAACTTTCACCGTAGCAATTAAATATTACTATCTTTATTTAATACATTCGGAAAATAAGCTCTGGGTGGGGACATAACTTGTCAATATTTTCCAGATTGAAGTGAGCACATTGAGGTCTGTATCCCTGTTTTGTCTTTGGAGACCATATAGGGTGTCAGGGGTCAAACCGGATTAACTGTGCATAATACAAATACCCTATCACTGTAAAACTGTTAGGGCACTGATTCTCACCTGTGAATCTACTTCTCAGAGAGTTTTCAGAAATATAAGTACTTTATATAGCTTGAAGAAACATATTAACATTTGAACATTTGGCAGCCTATGTGTGGTGGGGATTGAGTTGCCTGAGGAAGGATAAAGGAAATCAGGTTCAAGGTCAGACATTCCTTATAGATCCTCTGGCCCCATAAACTAATTTATTGTATGATTTAGGAAACTAACCCAACCTTTTTTGTGCTTCAGTCTTTGTATGTATAAAATGGAGGATGATAATATAGCAGTACATCGTGTACATATATGAATTAAATAAGATAAAAATAAGCAAAATCTCTGAAAGAGAGGCTTGCATATAATGTATGCTGTTAAATAGGAACAAATATTTCCTGTGTATTCATACTGTTACTGCTACTCATTGGTCTTGCAAAAAATTTAAGAATAAACTTAAAGTTTGACCAATTTGTCTGAAATGAAAAGATAACAATGAAACCCAAAAGAAAATATAAAGAAAGAAGAGGGGACAGAGGAGGGTATTAGGTATAAAAACAGGGGTATAAAACACATCTGTTTCAAAAGTTTTGTTGTTCATTTTCTCTGTAGATATAAATCATTCACAGTTTTTAAAAATGAATTGACTTTATGCATTATATACCTCCCCCTCCCCCCCCCCCCACTTAAATTGAGCAAGCAGCCACACAAAGGAATTAGGTAGTTATAAGAGGCCTGGCTGTTCGGAGGCTTATACAGATTGCAAGAGTATTTTGAGTGGAAACTGCTGCCACCTGCTGCCTCAATACTGCATGATTGCAGTTTACCTGTTCAACTTTAAAATTAAGAACAAAAGGCATCCTATTTTTTTTTTTTTTTTTTTTTTTTTGGTTTTTGGGCCATACCCGGCGGTGCTCAGGAGTTACTCCTTGCTGTCTGCTCAGAAATAGCTCCATATGGGACACCGGGATTCGAACCAACCACCTTTGGTCCTGAATCGGGTGCTTGCAAGGCAAAGGCTGCTGTGCTATCTCTCCGGGCCCAAAATGCATCCTTACTACAATTCTTAAAAATACCTTAGGAACGGCTGCAAAAATAATGATAGGAAATGGAATATTTTAATGATTGAAATTATTTAAGTTACACACTTTTCCAGCTAGAATTATTTGTATGTGAAAATATTCTCCTTTCACATAGTAATTTTTAATGTCTTATATAAATAATGAAGAGGCAGAAGTTTGATTTCCTCCTTCCATTTAAGTTCATTTTTTCTTAATCCATATGGTTTCTTGAGACTATATTGCTATATTAGATAGAGAGTGAGGCAATATCTAGTGATAATTTTGGATTTTCTATGTCCATCTTAATGATGCTGCTTTTACAGAATAGAAAGGATCAAAAAAAGTTACAGAGAGGGGGATAATATGTGTCCAAATCTAGGAAAAGAGAAGGCAATTGAATCAGCTTTACAATATTTTATAAAATAGTCTGGGAATGATTTATAGTAACAGCTAGTTTCACAAAAAATAAAAAAGAAAGTTCCTTGGTACATTTTATGAGATTGCTGAAACCTTGATATTCAACATTGATGAGAAAATAAAGTTACAGACTTTGGAATTTAGATGCCAAATCAGAGTAAAATATATAATAAAACATACATATATATAGCAAAATCATAAATAATGCATTTTTTCAATAAGTACCCAGTTTGGTCAATCACAGAAAAATTTATCAATGTTATCATTTATAACATTAATAGGTTAGCACAGAAATAAAAGCTTCTAATTTCAAAATACAATAAAAAAAATTCTATAATTCAGTGTTTATTTTGATTGCATGACAATTAAGCTATTGAAAAAAAACATAATTTTAATAATATTAGTTATAAAAATCTCTAGAAAATGATATATTTCAAAGTAAAAAGTTTGGAGGTAGGAAGTAGTTCAGTGAGTGTGCATGATTTTGCTTGTGTGGAGCAATGGGTTTGAAAATATTTCAATAAAAACATATATAAGAGGGATATTCTAAAACACTTCTGTAGAAATATGCAAACTATAATTTTAGCTAATATATTAAAATACAAGTGATAAATATGTAATACTTAGAAAGAAATGAACATAAAATTTAAGTAAACTACTGACAAGCTATCGGAATTAGAAAAAGTATTTAGCAAGTTTATTGAGTAACAATCTAATCATAAAGTCAATATAATTGATTAACAGAAATGACTGCTAATTAAAACTTTAAAATTTTTTTTAAATGGAACAGATAACAAAACAAAAACTTCAAGAGTTATACAAAATCGAAATGCTGTGATATAACTATTGAAAGACACAAAAATTGCAAAGGTTGGACAACAGTATCAAATGTCCATTTTCTCCAAATTAATTTATTAATTAATTTAGGCTTGGGGAGTACACCCAATTATATTTAGTGCTTACTTCAAGCTCTGTGCTCAGGAATCATTGTGGTGAGATGAAACATGCATATATATGTATTATTGTTATCCAGGATTCAACCTGATTGGCCAATGCAAATCAAGTACCTTAGCCAATGTACGATCTATCTGGCCCCTATTTCTAATTTTAAATATTTTAATGTTATTAAGGTAACATGGTTATCATAATGTTAATGTTTATAATTTGGGGTATAGTTTCTGCACCTTTATTGCCAATAAAATGTCAAAGACCTCCCACAAATTACTATTTAAATTTAAAGTTTAAAATACACTTTTGAAGGAGAATGATATTTTCTTATCTCTCCATTCCAAAGAACAGCATATTTAAAAAAAAAAGTAGTTCTGTATAAAAAAGTAATCTCTATGCAAAATCAAAAATAATTAAGATAAGTTAAGACCTGGGAGATGAGGTTTTCTTGTGTATATGATCAAGAAATCCTTATTAAAATGTTATGTTATACATTTAAAAACAGTTCAAAGAACAATGGAAATGGAAAAGTCAATTATAGAAAAGAAAACTCAACTATTTATTTATTTAATTATTTAGTCATTTATTTTGGTGTTTTGGGGTCACACCCGGCAGAGCTCAGGAGTTACTCCTGGCTCTGTGCTCAGAAATCACTCTCGACAGGTTCTGAGGACCGTATAGGATGTGGGGATCGAACCAGAGTTGGTCCTGGGTTGGCTGCATGTAAGGCAAATGCTTTACTGATCATCTATCACTCCGGCCCCGAAACTCAACTCTTTAATGGAGAACTCAAATAAAATCCACATAAGTGATCATGCTAGGCATGTGCTCCCTTTATTATCTACTGATGATTTATAAATATTTTACAAACACACTGGTATAGCAATGTATTGCTGCCAATAAATAAATACAAAATGTTAATATAGCAACGATATAAATACGAACCATTCAGGGATCTGTGAGGTGGCGCTAGAGGCCCTGAAGTCAAATAGTCCTCTGAACATGTAGGGCACTGACCCAAGAGTAGTTCCATGAATCACCAGTTGTGGCCCAAAAACAAAAGGATAACGGACAAAAAATGACAAAAATTAAGAATAGTGGCTTCCCCTGGAGAAAGAGCAATGAAACACTTTAAAATATGTAAGTGCATGCTGTGAAGATGAGAAGCTAGTACAGAAAATTATTTTTAAATGTCCAGCCCAATGTCTTGTTAGCTGAAATTTAAGTAATTTCATAATATTATTTATATAAAACATCTCTGACTTTAAATCTAATTATTAATCTTGAATTTTCATAAATACAACAAACAAGATTATCCTGATTTTTTCTTTCATCTGTTTTGCTAAACCTGGCTATTTTCACAGGTTCATTTCTGGTTCTGTGATCAGAAATCACTCTTGGCTGATGTTTGGAGGACTATATGGGTGCCTTGGATCAAACCTGGGTCAACCTAATGCAAAGCAAGAGCCCTATTTGCTGAATGCCTCTTCAGCCCTCATTGTATTTTTTAATATTTGTTTAACATTTAAGCATTTGTTAAGCATTGCCTATAAGGCAATATCTGTTAAAATCTTAAGATACTGCAGACAAAAAAGACAAAATAAAAAGGTAGATTATCTTGGTGTCTATATAATCTAGAATAGCATAAATAAGTGTTATCTATGGTTTTGACTATGTCCTACATTTGTATTGTTTCATACTGTTACCATATATGGCCACTGAGCACTTAAAAATACAGCTAGATTTTTAGAATAAATTAATTATATTTAATTTAGTTTAAATAAATTTAAATATATATAACATTTGCTGCTATGATATTGAAGAAGATATATCTAGAGTCTTTTTAATATAATTTTAGTTTTTGCAGTGTTGGGAATTAAACCTAGGCTCTCATACATGCAAGAGTATTCTGCAGCAGGTTATACTTTTGGCCATAATGAGTCTTATAGGTAATTTTTCAGAAAATCTAATTTTCTTCAAAGAATTCCTAAGTGTAAATGAAATTACTTAAACAACTTTAATTCTTCCTTTATTATATCATAGGCTCAATTTTTAAGCTATAAATCATTCATAAACATTCTAAGAAGCCAGCAGAAGACTGGAAGTGTTGAGTATAATAAAAAGAATACTTTGTTAGTTTATAAAGAACCTTGGATATTAATAGACTTACAAATAAATATTTTTACCCCATTCAATTCCTGTTTATTTCATGTAATATAATTATTTGCTAGTTACATTCAAAACTGTATTTAATATGGCCACTAATGGGTAACAATATAATAACTAATTTTCTTTTTGAAGGATATAATCTTTCTTAAAAAATTACAAATATGACTGAAATGGGTAAGCTATGAATTTTGATGTTTTTAGATTTATTTTGGTTTTTTTGGGGCCATATCAGGGACTGTTCGGAACTTACTCATGGCTCTTTAATCAGGGATCACTCCTGAGGGTATTCAGGGGACCATGTGATTTGTACAAATTTAAATGTTAACTATGATATATTACTAGGGAGATTTTGAGATGATATTAGTGACGAATGACACAAAATTATTAAAGAAAAAGACATTGCTGTCTGAAAAACAAACAAGACTACTGATTATATTTTATTTATTTGGCATAAAGGTTAAATGAAAAAATGAATAAAAGGGTGTGATACATAGTAGACAAAAATGATTAATTTTTTCTTCTTTTTCTTATGTCATCAATAACATATAGTTATACTAGTGTTAGTTTGGGTGTAAATATGCAAACCTGAAAGTATGTGAGATACAATCTTTGTTATGATATTCATGTGTTTAGAAATAATTTGGTGTAGGCAAGATAACTTACTTAAAATAAAAGATTAATCATGATAATACACATGAATGAAACCAAATGAGCAGCAATTTTATGATAAAAAATGAAATTGTTCACTTAAGCTTTGATATTCATAGTAAATGCTCATTATTCTACCTCATGTACCAATTTTCTGCTCAATTGGTTGTCTGGAATTGGTGCAATTTCTAGTTGTGAGGTCATTTTAGATAATTTTAGATTATTTGAAGTTGTTCATATCACTCCAGAGAATATCTTACCCTAGCTGCCAGTCTCCCAAGATAAGTTGTAGCTCTGTTTCTACCATAGTGTAGACATATTGCGAATGAATGAAAATTAAAATTTGAGTATAAAAGGGAAGTCTTTAAATTATAAGATATTTGTCACCCTAGGCCAGAGTGCTAGTATCATGGGTAGGTGCTTGCCTTGAATGTAGCTGATTTGTGTTCGATTCCCAGTACCTGACATAGTCTCCTGAATACTAGCAGGAATGATACCTGAGTGCAAAGCCAGAATTAAGTCTTAAGTACTGCTGGATGTGGCCCAATATCAAAACAAACAAAAAAGATAATTAAGATTTAAATGTATAAAAAGGCAAATTGCCTGATTACCAGATCAGTCACTTAAAATTTTAAAAGGTATAAATTGACCAACCCTTTATTTTTAAACTCTCTACACATATAGGCAGATAATCCTACACATATACAAGGTTATTGCAATCAGCATTATTTTATGTTATGTAAGTTATAAAAAATTTAATATAATACATACATATATTACTATGTAAGACTACAAAGAAAATGTGCTTTTTGTATTTTATTGCAAGTAAAGATAATTAAAAATTCATATTTTATTATTAGAACTAATAGAATATAAATACAGTGATATTTAAATTTATTTTTTACTTACACTTCTTATTTTATATCAATTATATTATTTTCTAGTGAGCAACAATATTGAATATTTGATAAATCTATGTAAAATTATCACCCTTAGTAAAATATAATATAGTTAATATAAGTCACCACACAGAAAGCTTTTTCTTGTGGTTAAATTTTTTTAAAAATTTGTTATAGTTTAGATAATATGGTTAAAATAGTGTTAAAGTTGAGTGTGCTTGCTCTGCGTACAATCAACACAAGTTTGTGTCCCTTCAGCACTGCCAGGAGTGACCCCTGAACACAAAGCTAGGAGTAAGCCTTACGTACCACCAGTTGCTGTCAAAAATAAAATAAAATAAACAGATGGTTTTGATGTAGTTACTACATTCCTCCACAACTGGCCTACATTAACCCTACATTAGCCATATATCCCTACATCTGCTCTACATTCATCTCACTGCTTGGTAATCAGTCTGTGTAATACATGGTCCAAAGTTTATTGTTGTTTTGATACTGCATATTCTCTTATTTTGTCTCAATATGTGATAAGGTTTTTTAATTTACTTTCTTAGCACTGTACAACTATACAATACTGTAGTATTAACTAAACTCACATGCTACGCATTATACTTTATAAATAAACATTTATTAATAAATGGAATTCTGACCCCTTCACTGTTTTATATATACTCCACTCTCAATATTTTCTCTATCAATAAGCTTTTTGTTTTTTTTTTGTTGAGATTTACAAATAAGTATTATTATATGGCAGTTGCCTTTCTCTGTTATTTAATTTAGCACAATTTCTTAATATTTATTCATTTGTAAGTGGTTAATTTCCTTTTAATTCTGCCTAAAAATAGTCTCTGTGTATATATAGATATATAGTTGTGTGCTTATATTATTTTATTATTTAATTTATCCAGTGGTGGATAACCTAAGTGGCAGACACTTAGGTTATTTTCTTGTCTTTCATATCAAAATAACAGGAAGGTACATAAATTTTTTGCAAGTTTGTGTGGTTTTTATATTATTTGGTTTAATACCCAGGAGTAGAATTGCTAAATCATGTATATTTATTTTATAATTTTTTGAGGAATTTCTAACCATAATCTACAGTGGCTAAAACAATTTATATTTTCATTAACAATTTCCAAAGATTCCTTTTCATATTCTGATTGAATTTTGTTTGTTTGTTTGCTTTCTGGGCACACCCAGTGACACTCAGGGCTTACTCCTGGCTATGTGTTCAGAAATCACTCCTGGCTCGGGGGACCATATGAGCCAGGGATCAAACCCAGGTCCTTCCTGGTCAGCTGCATGCAAGGCAAATGCCCTACCACTGTGCTATTGCTCCGGCCCCTGAATTTCTTATTTCTTGTGTTTTTAATAATAATCAAAGATGCGTAATGTGATAACTCATTGTGGTTTTCATTCATCTCCCTGATAATTACTCAAGTTGCAGATGTTTTCATGTATCTGTTAACCTTCTACATAGCTTTTTTTAAAAAAAATATTGATCACATTTTTAGCCTATTTTAAAATTTATGTTACTTTAAAGTTTAAGTTGATTTCTCGAATACATAACATTAACTTCCTAAAGAATAACAAAGGCCAGTTTTCCTTTTTGACCAGAAAACTTTGTTCACTTCCAAAAACTATTTGGTTTTAAATTTTACTGTAATAAGATAGTATAATCGTGCATGTATTAGACAATCTTGAGTTTTGTGGGTGGCAAATAGTGTTCGAAATAGTGTTTGGAAGCAATGGAAAATTATCCTATCATTATCTTTAACAAACTGAAACCACAACAACTTTTGATAAATGTATAATTAACAGGCAGAAACAATGAATTTGCAATTTGGGGAGTTCTAAAAAATGTTCAGAAAAACAAAGATATACTTTTTTTATGGGGGGTGGGTGGGCTATACCCGGCGGTGCTCAGGCGTTACTCCTGGCTATCTGCTCAGAAATAGCTCCTGGCAGGCACGGGGGACCATATGGGACACTGGGATTAGAACCAACCACCTTAGGTCCTGGATTGGCTGCTTGCAAGGCAAACGCCGGCCGCTGTGCTATCTCTCCAGCCCCAAGATATACTTTTAATTCCATTCATTTCTCCCACCCACCCACCCCCCATAGATCTCTCACATCTAGTGACCACAGTTGTTACAGTGGAATCAGTTGTGTGGGAATAAAGAAGAAAAGATTGTAGGATTTTTATGGAACATATTTTTTTCTCTTTTCCAAACTTTAGAAATTACATACCCCTCAAGTAGCTTAAATGCCTGTGACCACATCATTTGAGATGCAAATACTGAGCTCTTTGAATTTAAAGAAACTGAGACACAATCCAGATGCAGAACCCCTCCCCTAAAAATCCATCAGAAGAAAAAAAGAAGCTATGGGAGACTCTAAGGTTCATAACAAAACATGAAAGGGCTATCAACAGTGCAGATGTTCCCTGTGAAAATGCCCAGATTAATTTTATGTAGGTAAAGATTTCTAGGCCAGCACAATTTGGAGGAATTATAAGCTCTCCAAAGTCATATGAAGCATTTTCCAGCCTCCCCCTCTTTTTGGCCACATCCAGCAGTGCTTCTAGCTTACTCCTGATTCTGTTTACTGCTCTCTGGGATCACTAACGGGTTAATACCGGTTACCATTTCACTTGCCAGGTATTCAATCTGTATAGGTTTCTGGCAAGTTAAGTACTTGCCCCATCTCCTCTCCTGAACATGCATTTATCTCATTCCTGTTTTTATCCATTCTGAAAAAAAATTCATATTCTCTTTTGAGATGCATTCCTCTTTCTCCTCACAACATTCTAAGTAAATCCTTTTAATGAAAATTATTTTTCTTTATTAAACAAACAAAAGACTACTACAGGAATTTAAAAGGGAGATAAATCCAGATGGGAGGGGATAGTGGAACAAACAATAGAGAAAACATTTTTTTTTTCTCAAATTTTGAAACCATACTCTGTTGTGCTCCAAGGTCTGGAACGCAAAGAACCAGTCAGCTTTTAAGCCATCTCACTCTTCATCCTGAAGAAGGCATTTTTGAGAAAGGAAAACAGATGCTTAAAGGACAGAAACTCAACTGCAAATATATTTGTAATCATGGAGTTTAAGTAAAGATATTTTATATATATACACACACACACACACACACACACACACACACACACACACACACACACACAACTCCTGTGAAATCACATTTAGGATTCAGAAGTGGAGATGAAACTCAGGGGTAGATCACATGACTTGCATATGTGACTCTGTGACATTCGGGTTTGATCCTCAGCATCCCATCACCAGATCCCTGACGGTGCAAAGTGATGATTGATGTTTTAAGTAGCCAATTTTTTTTTGCATAACTTGTGCATGTGTAGGATTTGCAGACATAAGAAAGTTACTCAATATAATATAATCAGAGGAGAAAATAAAAAATCTGAGACATTAAAATAACATGCCCTCCACACTAAGCAACATGGTTAAAATCCAGAACACTGACACTTTCACTGGCTGGTTGTGGAGCAAAGGGAATTTTTATAATTTGCTGTTAAAAATGCGATATAATTCAGCCACTTTGTAAGAGTTTGGTAATTTCTTACAAAACTACATATATAAATTTTGTTTGTTTGTTATTTGGGCCACCCATAAGCTTAAGGAGCATTCCCAGCAAGCTTAGGGACATAAGTTCTGCCAGTGCAAACTGGATCAAATGTGTACTAGTACTGTGTAAATAGTATTGTGCCCTACCCACAGTACTATTGCACCAGCCCTAAAACTAATCATATTCTTAACATACAATTTAGCATTCACACTGCTTTGTATTTATATCAAAGATTCCAAGCTATGGGGCCAGAGATAGTACAAGGAATAAGTCATTTGTTGACTCTGAGCACAGTATCAGAATTAAAACCTGAATATTGCAGTGTAGGGCTCTCAAAACCCAAAAACAATCAAACGGAAATATTTTTAAACATGTCCACTTGAAGACATGCAGAGAGATATTTATAGTTGCCAAAGCTTGGAAGTAACCAGAACATTTTTTAGTAGTAAAAAAAAAAAAGCTATCAAAAATCAAAGACATGGAAGAAACTTAAGTGCATATCACTAGGTGAAGGAAGTCAGTCTACAAAATTTATACATTGTATGTTTTCAACCTTTAGAAAATACAGAGATATGGTAACAGTTAAGAAAGTATCAATGGTGGCCATAGATAGTAAATCAAGTAATGGGATTGTCTAGCATGCAGCAACACCATATATGGTCCCCTGAACCTCAATGAAAGTAAATTCTGAGCATAGAGACAAGGAGTAATTTTCAGTGTGACACAAAACCCAATAAATAAATAAATAATCAGTGTATAGGGGAAAGGGGAAAGGGACAGGTTGAATGGGAGAGGGCACTGAGAATATTTAGGTCCATAGAAGTTATTTGCATGATCATATATTGATAGTTCCATGGCATAATACATGTGTTCTAATCCATGAAATATATAATAACATGAATAAAATGTAAATGAGTGACAGACATTTGGTGATAAGGATGTACTTATTTATTAATTATGATCAATGTAGCAATCTGGTAGTGTCTTGATAGTGGGAGAGAACATATATGTATTTATATGTCTGCATACATACATATAAACACATAGTTACAAAAACTATAAGCATGTATTAATTCTAAAATTTAACTTTTTAAAATAATTTTTTGGTCTTGTTTTTTGGGCTATACCTCGTGATGCTCAGGGGTTACTCCTGGATATGTGCTCAGAAATCACCCCTGGCTTTGGGGGACATATGTGATGCCAGGAATAAACTGAGGTCTATCCTAAGTCAGCCATATACAAGGCAAACCACTACTGCTGTGCTATCACTCTGGCCCCTAAAATTTAATTTCTGAAAATATATTAGGCCTAGAAATTATAAATCATTTTAAAAATAATGATGTATTTCTTGTGGTATAGAAGACAAATGTAACTAGTTAATTTTAAAGGTTGTGTTACATCTATATTTGGATATTATATGACTTAAAAAAAAGGAAAAAGGAAAGATATCTTAAGAGAGCTAAGTCCTCACCTATTTTTTGACAAGGCAAAAGTTAGAATTTTGAAACAGTGATTATAAATTTGTTCCCCAGAAGTAAAGATGTAAATGCTAAAAGACAGAGCTGAAAAATAAGACCAGTCTTTCTTTGACAGTGGCCTCATATGCATGAAACCTGGTTTCAATACTCAGCACAAAAACAAACAAAAAACCCCCAAACATTAATTTATTGAATAAATGCATTAAAATAGAAAAGGATTTCTTGGAATTAAACTGCTCTTTCATTAGAAATTCATTTGTAATATTTGATTTTCTAAAAATCAAAAAGTAAATATACTTTTGAAAAACAATAAGCACAAATAAAAGCCATATTGAGAATAAACAGAGTCCTTCAACATGTCTTACAAGCTTCAGAGATCATGACCAAACATTATAGACACTTACTATTAGACTTCTGCATATAAAGAGCATACTTTCAATATTTTAATATATGTATTACCGTGCAAAAAGGACTCCTAGCATATTATAGTTATGGTTTGGGGAATATTTTCAAGAGAATGGGAATGAGAGCTTGGCTCCCTTATGCTGAAAAATCCAAACCTTTTGTGTATGATGGGTTGATGTTTAAGAGTAGGGAGGTTTTAAATTGATTTTGTAAAATGAGCTTAGAACATCAGCCCTTTGATCAAGAGGATCAAATCTCACACCTTGCCCAACCCTTTCAAATGAATATAGGCCCCTTCTAAATCATACAATCTCAGAGAGACTGTTTTTGTTGAGAGCTTTACATATTAACATCTTCAACCAGAGGCAACCAGTTAAATGCTCTGGTTAGCACACATATAAAAGTTCCATTTTTATGGGAAAATATTACATATGCAAACAAGTTCTTATCTAATAGAGATGGGAATACACATTTTGTAATGCTGTTAGGCCTTATACCCTGAACATTGGCATAATGATTTGGCTTAGACCTCAGAAGAATGGGCATTGTCCATACACCCCTGAACAATGGATACCATCTATGGAAAAACCACAATTGTCTATAACATAACCAGGACGCAAACCTCTACCAGGGAAGACCCTACCACTGCTCTGGCATTGACTTACTCCAAAGAGTGCTCTCAACACCCAGGCGACTTAGCAACAACCTGCTTGCAGGGCAGGTCTCTCAGCATCTAATGGTGAGGTGAAACTAGAGGATGCTCCACATCAGCCTGACTTCGAGGAAGGAAATGTACAGAATCCAGAATCTTTAAAAACAGTAATCTGACACCAACAACATCAAAAGTACAAAAAAGTTTCATCGGGAACATGGAGAATGACTCAGGGATTGTCCAGACTGGTATGTCTGGAGCCCAGAGTCGATCTTATGCCAATAAACTTCTGGGGTGAGGCCAGAGATGATAAAACCTGCATCTTCCACATTTAAAATACATTATCTAGCATGTTGACCCATCTCTTCAGCTACTTGAATGAATTTTTACATTAAGTTCCACTAATAAGTGATTAAGCTAATCTTCTCTGAGAATATGTTGTCTTACATTTTTCCTATAGATATTGACAATGGTTTTATTTATTTATTTTAATTTGGGGCCACACCCAGTGAAGCTCAGAGGTTACTCCTGGCTATGTGCTAAGATACGCTCCTATCTTGGCGTACCATATGGGATACCGCGAGATCGAACCACGGTCTGTCCTGGGTCAGCCACGTGCAAGGCAAACGCCCTACAACTGAGCCATCACTCTTGCCTGACAATAGTTCTATTTGTTACTTTGTATAGGCAACCTGTCTGAGAAAATATACCAGTAGCTCTATTAGTGTGTCAGACTATAATCAAATGTTATTAAAGCAAATAATTCAGCAACTTTTGCTAGCATTACTATATACTTAAAAAATTATTAGATAACTTTTTGCATATTTTTAATTTATCAAGGTAATCATTGTTTTATTTCTTTTAATATTTTTCATTTGTATTCAAGTTGAATGAACTAAAACAAGAAAGTATCTGAATTCGTTCATTTCTTCAACTATTCAACAGTTTTTGGTAAATTTTACTAGAGTGATAAACACTGTTGACTAATATACTAATGAATATGCATATATCCAGCATGTTAGCATATGCTGGATATTATGGAAAAAAACCAAAATATTAATAAAACATTAAGAGAACATATAAAACATGAATTAAAATAATTTAGCAGTGTGACTATATTATTCCTAGGTGTAGATCACTTCTCACTTTGTATGGTGAAAGTTCCTAAACTAACTCATAAAAATTTAGATACAAACTACCCACATTTTCAAATATTCTCTAATTTCTGAAAAATAGAGACTGCTAGACATTAACGCTAACTTCCCTAACTGGTTTTCAGGATGTATCTGTATTTTATTCTTCATATGCTTATTATTTTAATAGGAAGAAGCATTTTAGACTCTTCACAGGGATTATTCTATATCAACTTTTCAAGATCTAGAATATTTAAGTTAATTAATTATAGCACATTTAACATATCTTGTAGTTAAATATACTATCATTATCATCAACGTCACCATATAACTCATTTTCTGAAGCCACTGCTTGCCATGCTATTTTCATTCATGTTCTTCAAAAACAAATAGGGAGGAGGGAGATTTGCAAAATTCAGTTCCCTATCATTAAGTTAAGTCTTGGTTCTATCAACCCAATTTTCAACCCTATCATTTGCCTGAAATTCCTAAAGATTACTAGTAACCTTCTTTCACCTGACACAGACATCTGTAATTTGCACCACGCATTGGCTACTGCCTCCTCTCCTGGCTTCACTGCCTTGATTTCCTTTGAGCTCAGCCTTTCTTCCATTCTCAGTGCATATGCTTTAGTTTAGTTGACCCGATCTTTATTACTAAGGGTAGACATATAATCTTCATCCTACCAACTCAACATAGATCATGATGATAGGGCTTGAAAATATCATAGGTCTTCATTAGAGTCAATCAGAACTATTACTAGAAAAAAAGTTGAAAGTAACTGAAAAGAGAAAGCACTTTCTCTTTTTATAAACTTGAATGGGGTGTAGGCTGGAATTGTTGTTACCTTCTTGTCACAAGTTGGGTCATATTTAAAACAGAAAGCAGGAAGCAATATCAAGAGATGAAAAAAGAGAAACTATGAGGCCTAAGAGATCATAAATATAATATCTAATAAAGCTATCATTGACATGTACAGTTATGTAGGTCAATAATTTCACTTTTATTTCAACCTCTTAGGGTTATATAGTGGTTACAATTTGCACCAATAGGGATAGTGATTCATATTGTAAGAATATATGTGGCTTTGATTTAATAGAATAATTGTTCTCTTTTTCAAATATGCATCAACCCTTTGCCTTGTTTCATCTTTTCCTTCGTTTCTCTTCAAAAAAGATTGGATACCACTGAATCATAGAATTTCAGAGCTAAAATGAAGAGAATGAAGAGGGTGAAAAAAATGAATATGTAGAGAAACTTTTTGGAAGGCACATTTTATATACAAAAATACCTGTTGAAAAAAATGGATGCTTTTATATCTGTATTTAGAGCAATGCACTATTGAATAAAATGTTGGGAAAGAAAAATGAAGATAACACAGCTGCAGATTTTGATTGTGCACTATATAATTTCCATTGTATGTAAAGAAATGAATACTAATAAGGCACAGAATAAAAGTTTTCATGATAATAATACCTTTGAATTGAGTTTGAAAAAATATATAAGAACTGTGTTATTGCATTCTTATACTAGCACACTCTCTGGAAAGCAATTAAATTGCCTTGCAACCTCTGTTTTTCGAAAGCACAAAAGGTTAGAAAATACAATAAAACTGAACATTTTTTCAAAAAAGAATCGAAAGTCATTGGACTGTGAGATATTTGAAATCATATCAAAAAGCAGAATTTATGGCTCTATGAGTTATGGAAAAGGAAATTGAATCGTGTGTTTTATTTTTAAAACATAACCACTAAAGAGGTGTTTCCATAGTAACAAGGTCAATACCAGTAGCCTTTACAGACCTTCCTCTTTTCTGATAGTGAGTTTAAAGATCTTTTTCAAATACCACTTAAAAAACCCCATGAAAAAGTACAGCATTTCTGATCATCCATCTGAACCCAAAATGAAGGAAAACACACATGGAATATTGAATTTCTCATGTTTTATGGATTATAAGCATTCATGGCTGTCATCTTTTTAGAGAGAAGACAGTCTGAATAGTTAATATGCCAACCACTGAACATGAGGTTTGATTAGCCTAACTGTAAATCTGGACAAACAGAAGTTGTTTGCAGTAGTGTTCAAACAGAAACAAAAAGCAGCACAGTATTAACAAACATATTTCTTTAACATCTAAATATTGAAAGAGTTAAGTAAATAAGTACTGTCATTAGAAAATTGTCAAAGGCTCAGATAATAACATCATTACTAGAGAAACTTAGAAAGATATGCACATATATTCATATATTTTATACATATCACATATATTTTATATATATGTGTTTATATATTACTATTGAAGCAAACAGCTCTATAGCCACAAAATCAATTCATTTAATGACAGTAGGATGTTGCCTCTCATTCCTTGTTTCATTTTATCAAATACACAAACTATAAGATACAAAATTGTATGGTTTATCTTCTTCACTAAGCTAAAAAGTACTGAAAATATTTTATTAAACTTTATATTTATAGTCATATCTCATAAAATATTTTTATGTAAAAGATCATTTAAAATAAGTGGAGAATGAGTCATGAAAAATAATGATGAAATAACTAAAATAACAATCTTAGGTCTAAGGTTGAAACTTCTTGGTCAGATAAAATATATACTCGTAATATTACCCAACGGCAACAGAAATGATGGGTGGAAAGTGTAGTTAAAACAGAAAAGGGGGGTCCAGAGAGATAGCTTGGAGGTAGGGCATTTGCCTTGCATGCATAAGGATGTGGTTCAAGTTCTGGCATTCCATATGGTCCCAGGAGCAATTTCTGAGCATAGAGCCAGAAGTAACCCCTGAGTGCCGCCAGGTGTGACCCAAAAACAAAAACAAAACAAAACAAAATAAAACAAAGGACCATGATGACGGTAACTATTGGAAATGATCACTCTGGACAAGAACTGGGAATTGTAAAGTGATAGGCATAATACTCCTTCAGTAATAAATAGTATGACAAACTAGAGTGCCTTAAAGGAAAAAAGAGAGTGAGACAGAAACAGAGAGAAGAAAAATGTCAGCCACAGAAGTAGGCTGCTGGTGAAAGTGGGGGGACAAAAGGTAACTGGGGAAATTGGTGGCATGAAGTAAGCATTGGTAAAGGGCTGGTGGAACATTGTATGACCAAAACTCAACCATCAACAACTTTTTAGCTTATTTCACAATTACTTAAGAAAATAATTTTGGAAAAAAAATTTTTTTTTTTTTGGTTTTTGGGCCACACCCGTTTGACGCTCAGGGGTTACTCATGGCTATGTGCTCAGAAATCGCCCCTGGCTTGGGGGGACCATATGGGACGCCGGGGGATCGAACCGCGGTCCTTCCTTGGCTAGCGCTTGCAAGGCAGACACCTTACCTCCAGCGCCACCTACCTGGCCCAATTTTGGAAAATTTTATACTCATTACTTAAGTCTCTTTAATCAAGGAATTTTAGATTCTTATTAATAGAATGATCAATTTAAATATCAAATCAAATTTTTCAAAGTTAAAGCCTGACATCAATATTTTTAAAATTAATTCAAGCAATTCTAATATTCTCCTGATGTTCAATTAATTATTCATTTACTAACTTCACTGTAGCTATTTTTCTCAATGTAGCTTCACAGCACAGTATTTACTAACCTTTAATATTCATTAATGATTTGTTCTCTAGAATCACTTTTTCTTTTCTTTTCTTTTTTATTCTTTTTTTTTTTCCTTTTTTGGTTTTTTGGTCACACCCAGCAGTGCTCAGGGGTTACTCCTGGCTCTACGCTCAGAAATCAACCCTGGCAGGCACGGGGGACCATATGGGATGATGGGATTCGAACCACCGTCCTTCTACATGGAAGGTAAACACTTACCTCCATACTATCTCGCCAACCTCTCTAAAATCACTTTTAATGATAAAGGCTTCATCTTTTTTATTATCTCATCAAAATTGTATGGATTACAGGGAGACTATGGTGGATATTAAAGTAAAATATAAACATGGCAAAGCTTCGTCTTTATAGAATGCATAGACAAGTGGAATAAATATGCATGTAAAATATGTTTAATATTCAGATCGACTAATACATTTTAATGGTCTTAGAATGACAGAAAAAATAATGCATCTCAAAACCTGAGATTCTGCACCAAGTCATTCATATTTAGAAATATCTATCAGCCTCCTAATAAGTGGACTTATATATTGCATATTTATTGGTTTTATTGATATCTGTTAGGTGAACTAAAACTTATGTTAATTACTTTATAGTCAATTAAGTGGTATTATAGAGAATAGATAGTAATCATAGATATCTATTGGGGGTTTTATATATTTCCAATTCCCTGATACTAAGAATTGTTTTTCTGTTCTGATCCAGTTGCCATCGTTTCTAACTAAACTCCCTCTTCTGACACACTAAATATGGGATCTTTCTTGGATTCAGGTTCACTTCCTCAGTTTTACTTATACTCTCGTTAGATTTACAAGGACATCATTACCTTGTCCTTAGGGTTATTTCTCTTTCCCTTTCTATCTGCACAATGACTACTGTCCTCTGCTTACTAGAAAATGTCTTTTTCCAGGTTAAAAAAAAATGCCACTGTCCATTTTCTTTCCTGAATTTCAGCTTCCTGGATCTCTTGGTTAGTGCATTCAGCATTCTGTATGCCTACTGTGCTTTTATAGATACCTTTTCTGGGCCTGCAATACTTTTTACCTTTTGATTATATCTGGAAAAAAATTGGGCCACACCTAGCACTATTTAGGGATTACTCCTGGCACTGTGCTCAGCAATCAATCATGGTCATACTCAGGGAACCACATGTATTTCCTGAGATCAACCAGAGTTAGTCACATGCAAGGCAAGAGCAATAATTCATATATGTCCCAGTCCTGTCCCTTTGCAGTCCCTGGAAAAAATTTATTTTCTATAAAAGTCAGCTCATATTTTTTCTCTAAGAAAGTATTCCACAAACAGGGATGAGTTTAGTTAGAGAAATAACTACATTTTGAACTGTCCTAATAATGAAAATGTATGAGGGAAATAGAAAGCCTGTCTAGAGTACAGGTGGGGGTTGGGTGGGGAGGAGGGAGATTTGGGACATTGGTGATGGGAATGTTGCACTGGTGAAGGGGGTGTTCTTTACATGACTGAAACCTAAACACAATCATGTATGTAATCAAAGTGTTTAAATAAAATATATATATTAAAATTAATTTTTCTCAATAGAATTATGAAGATTTAATCATTTAACAAATAATAAATGCTCCACACACTTAATAAATATAAAAAAAGAAAGTATTCCAGATTCTGACAACACTCTTTGGTGCTATCATTGGGCACTAATTCTATTTTGCATCCCTCACACTGGAATATGAGAAGTAAGTCTATAAAAGAATTTTAAATAAGTTCCTTTCTTTATATTCAATTATGAGCACATGAGCAGGTAATGATTTAAATATTTCTGCCATTTCCCTTTCAGACAAGGTACGAAATAAAAAATTGTTAGAAACAATAGACTTTCAATATGCATTGACAAAAGGAAAAGGAAAGAAATGACCACATTGAAACTAGCACAGGGCATTTTGAAATTGCTCTGGGTTGAATTGTGTCCCTTCACAATATTAAAATGTCACATTCCTGGCTCCTAGGGAATGTATCCAGAGAAGGTGCCTTTAGGAGATAACTAAGCTTAGCAGAGGTCAAGAGGGCAGGGGAACTCTGAAGGGAATGGAGCTCTTTCAGAAAGAAGCCACATCAGTTTGATTATCCCAGTCCTTGCCTTAAGAGGGCACAGTAGGAAGTCAAGCAGGAAGGGATACCTGAACCTGATCTTGCTGCCAGTCTTCAAAAGTAAAAGAAACAAATCTGCAAGTGCTTAAGCCCATTCTGTCTATTGTATTTTGTCTTGGCAGATGAAGCTGGAAAGTACTACTATATACTGGGATTAATTATTTTATGAGATCATTAATCTGACGATAGATATTTAAATCCTTTAAAAATAGGGTGTTTTTTTTTTTTTTTAAGTAGTGCTTGGTTATTTGAAGTGAGGTAGGGTGAATAATCATTCCAGGTTACTCTTTTTTTTGGGAGGGGGAGGAGGGTCACACCTGGCAGCGCTCAGGGGTTACTCCTGGCTCTATGCTCAGAAATCGACCCTGGCAGGCACAGGGGACCATATGGGATGCCAGGATTTGAACCACCATCCTTCTGCATGAAAGGCAAATGCCTCACCTCCATGCTATCTCTCCAGCCCCTGGTTATTCTTTTCTTTTTTTTTTTTTTTATGGATTTTTTTGTTTCGTTTTTTTTTTTTTTAAGGAGCGAGAATCTTCTCAGCAATGCAGACCAGAGGACCACTCCTGATAATACTTGGACAGTAGTACCAGACCAATGAGTCCATTCTCAGCTCCAACAATTAAGTGCTACTTAGTCCTGCTGTGGTGGGGTGAACAGGGCCACTCTTGGATGCTCAGTATCATTGTGGGGCCTGGATCAGATTTAGTCTCACCTCCAGTCCTCTCTCTGACTCATTTCTCCAACTTTTTTTTTTTCATGTTTTTATTTCCTTAAGTAAGGACCTTAAAAATTGTATTTAAAGAAGATAATTCATATTACCCTATCATATTAATTCATTCTTTCCATAATTCAAGGTTTAATTTTGTGCTTTCTGAGGACTGTGTCATCAGTCATAAATCACCAGGTTTCCTTTATTTTCCCCTTATAGATAATATTCATTGAAAACCTAATTTGTTCTCATGTTCTCTACAGTATGCATGAAATTATATCTTTGTTTTGTTTGGGGACATGCCTCATAGTGTTCAGGGTTTACTCATAACTTTTTGCTGAATCATTTTAGGTGGTGCTTGGAGGAACATAGGTGGTTCCAGAAATCTAAACCAGGGTGAACAGCATCAAAGCAAGCAACTTATTCCTTACACTACTGCTCCAGCCCTGAACAATACATCTTAACTTTGTTTTGCTTTATTTGGATTGAGGAAATATTTAAGCAAAGTTTCAGAATAACTATATAATTTATTATTCATTTACTCAGAAAATATTTATTTTACATTGTAGGAATCAACTTTTTATAGATAAAGTCAATTTAAGCTAGTTTCATTCCAAATTATCTTGCAATTAAGGATATAAACTACACAGGAATTAGCTGGTTAATTTATTCCATATTAATAAAGTATATTAGGAACCAGAGTGATAGCTAGCACAGTGGATAGGGTGTTTTCCTTGCATGGAGCTGACCCATTTTCAAAATGTGGAACTCTATGTGGTCTCCCAATACTGCCAGGAATGATCCCTGAGCAAAGACACAGGAATAAACCCTCAAAAAAGCCAGATGTGGCCCCCCAAAAGTAAAAGAAAAAGTTATAAACAATATGTATACCCTGTTTCACAGATGAGCAATGTTAAAAATCAGTGGAATCCTAAACCAGGGGCTAGTATTTATTTTTTTGCCAAATAATAGCAGTTAAAAACAATGTTGCACTGGTGAAGGGGAGTATTCTGTTTATGATTGACACCCAGCTGCAAACATGCTTATAATCATGGTGCTAAAATAAAGATTTATATTTAAAAATACAAATAAACAATGCCATCATCAACTACTAGCATTTTAACACAAACTAGTTGAAAGACAAAATAACACATAGTGACTAAATTATATGATTTTTGTATATAATAAGAGATTATTTTCAAAGAGCTATAACTATTTTTAATGAAGAAGATTCCCTACCCCCCACCCCCGCAGCCTAGACTGGTGATACTTTGCTAAGAAATGTCTATCTCCGGAGTAAGAAGCAAAATGTCTTCCACCTCTCACTGCTTTTTTTTAATGCCCTACTTAGATTTTATTTACTACTCAAATTCCTTCCCTTACAATTTCCAAATCTTAGAAATTTTCAGGAGGTTTATTGAAATAATTGAATTTATTTAAATAAAATTAAATTTACTCAAACTTCGTTAAATTTAGTATGCCCAGTAGAGATGCAACTTAAGCTGAAAATGCACTTGACTTATATGCAATATATTTTTATTTTTGTTAATACGTATGGTACTATGACTATTTTATATTTCTGTCATATACCTATATTATACCTACATTATATTATATTATATCTATATTATAGCTATAAACCAATGATTAGCAAATGTAACAACAAAACTTACATGTATGGGCCTAATGAAACTGCTTTTGCTATTACAATCCCAAGAATCAGAGTTGTTAAAAGTGTCGAAGTAAGTGAGATCTGTAAAAGAAAATGTGAATATATCATCAGTTTATAATTGATTATTTTATTGGGATTATTAGGTGTTTCTCCTTTACCATTAGTAAGCATAGGTGATTATTTTTCCAAATATATGAGTCTTTAATAGTTTATTCTTTTTTCTTTTTGAGTTACATCCAGTGACACTCAGGGTTTACTGCTGGCTCTACACTTAGGAATCACTTTGTTAGGTGTTAGGGATATCAGAGAGGATGCTAGGACTATACTATTTCTCCTGCTCCCTTCAGTAGTTTATTCTTGTAGTTTACTTTTCTATATCTCAAGTATATACTTTTATATATATATATATATAGTTATAATCCCAGCTTTATTTCTCAAATATGAAGAGTATCAAAAGAATACTGTGATCTTGCTACAAAAATTTTTAATTATTTTAGAAAAATAGTTTCTTGAGTACAACACAAAATGTGATTTTGAAACATTATGAAAGTAGAAGTGAACTTTTCTTCAGTTTCTATTTTTCTATTGATTTGTGTGTTTTCTTTCTAGTTTTTCGTGTTTTTATTTGTTTTAACATAGCACCCCTGATCTCAAAACACAGTATCTTCTTGGTGTGCCTCTGCCTCTGCTTTTTTTCTCTCTGCTACGTAATCCTGTGGCTCTGTACTTCCTTTGTGATTTTGACCTTTGCCTCTGGTTTCTAAATCGCCTTCCTTTTTTTCTGTCACTACTTCAATGGGTTAAATATAAACTCCTCTGTGTATGTGTAATCTAAGTACTCATTATATTAAGTCTGTTTTATTTTAATGGAGAACATTTTAGACTTTTTCTGAGAAGAAAACTACATATTTTCTCTCATTTAATCAACATGTCGTTAACATTGTTCTGTAAGTATTTAGCTTTTAACAAGCAGGAAGATGCTATTGTGAATTCTTTGATTTACTGCGAAAGATATTAATTAACATTCTCAAGGTCACACAGCTAATAAGTGGCAATGCTAGCTGCCAGACTAGATCAGAACTCCCCAGCTAGATCACAGCTCTGCTTTGCTCATTTTGAGATTTACTTAGCAATAGCAATATGGCATTATTTTCCTGAACAAGATTCAATATTTATTGAAGAGGACTCTATTATATGAGGACTTTTTTCCTATTCAAATGAAATAAGGCTTTTTATTTATCTATTTCTTTATCTATTTATTTATTTATCTATCATCTATCTATTTTTCTATCTCTCTATCTCTCTGTCTGTCTGTCTATCTATCTATCTATCATCTATCTATCTATCTATCTATCTATCTATCTATCTATCTATCTATCTATCTATCTATCTATCTATCATCTATCTATCTACCTATCTATCTATCTATCTATCTATCTATCTATCTATCTATCATCTATCTATTTTGGTTTTTGGGTCACACCTGGCAGCGCTCAGGGGTTACTCCTGGCTTTGTGCTCAGAAGTCGCTCCTGGCACGCTCAGGGTACCATATGGGATGCCAGCATTCGAACCACCAACCTTCTGCATGCAAGGCAAATGCTTTACCTCCATGCTATCTTTCCAGCCCCAAAATAAGGCTTTTTAAAGAGTTTGCTTTACCCCACATAAAGGGGTTAATATTAACATTTATTAGCTATAGTAATGACACTTTTAAAAGATATTTAGGACAATATTCCATTATTAACACTATGATAGAATGTTAGCTCCCTTTTCACAAATGTCTTCTTTCAGAAGATTCATTCCCATATTAAACATGTCAAATGAAGCAGCATAGCTCAATTGTTTCAGACAATTCACCATCAAAATATCCTTTTGATAAATTCCCTTCTTTTTCCCCCTAGATGTCTATCAGGGAAAGAGGCAAAGTTGTGGGAAAACTCTCCAGTATCATTTCCACCTTGAATTCTGTCAGGAATATAAAATTTCATTTATAATTATGGATTATGATCTAAGTGAAAAGTGGAGTTTAGATTAAGAAAGGTCAGTTTATGCCTAGCTTGTTTAGGATTTTATACACATTAAATCATGAATTAATGCTTTATTTTTTTAATGTTCTTTAAATGGCTATTCAGGTGATTATTTTTCTCCTACAGAGACCTGTACTTACTAATAGAGATATTTAAGCACTACATTCTCTAATAAATCGAACGTTGTCTTTTTAGAAATAAACACACTTTTAAAATTTAGGCCTAGTCAGATTATCCATCAAATTGTTAATAGTCTCTTTTATTCAGTCTTGCTAAATTGTATGTTTGTAAAATTTGTTTTATGTAAATGTAAAATTTATTAACATAGAATTATTTATATTATAATTTTTCATGTATATACTCATTGAAAGATACTGTTAAAGAAGGAAAAGTCATTCAACTACTTATTTTTTCAATATATATATATATAAATAACACATGTATAACTTCTTAAAATTTTTTATTGGAATGTGTGGCACTTTGTAGATATAATACCCAATAGTAGTTTGTATATAGTATAAACATACCATTAGAATAAGAAAATAAAATACAGCCACATAAAGGCTAAATTATGTAAATGAACATATGTGGTAAGTTGGTCACTATTAAGTTAATTTCATTAGAAAGATATGACCATCTTGTAGCATTTATGTGAATCATAAATGCTGGCCAAATACTCAACAATATATCAACATACTTTTTCAATTATCTAACAGATAAGAAAATATTTTAATATATAGTTATTAGTCATTAAAATTATTTATGTTTACATATTACTCTTAGTATAATTTAAATCTACAAGAAAATATATATTTACATCAAATTAAGTCTTATGTTAAGTATAGTTCTTTATATATGATAAATAGTAAAAATCTATTTCATATCAGAATATCTACTATAAAAGGAGAAGATTGTACAAATCAACTAATAACCATCAGTTCTGTCAGACGAGCTAAAGAGTTAATTATAATTTATTCTGGCATAACATAAATAAATGAAATTAATGCTGTATGGATCTTATCTCAGAGCCAGAAGTTTAAAAAAATTAATGTTGGCTGAACTCAATCTAGAATCACCATATATGCTGAGCACCATAGTGGCTGCTGCACATGATTCTCAGTGCCACAAGTTGTTTTTGGTGACTCTGCATCCAGGTATGTCCAAGCACTATAACTGAAGGGCACAACCCCTACTGAGATCTTTTTTTTTTTTTTTTTTTTTTTTGGTAGTTTTTGGGTCACACCCGGCAGTGCTCAGGGGTTACTCCTGGCTTCATGCTCAGAAATTGCTCCTGGCAGGCACGGGGGACCATATGGGACGCTGGGATTCGAACCGATGACCTCCTGCATGAAAGGCAAACGCCTTACCTCCATGCTATCTCTCCAGCCCCCCCTACTGAGATCTTAAAGAAACTATCATAATCAAGTAGGAGTATCCATTCAACAAGCATGTGTGAACACCATGAATAATTATGGTGGGCATAAGCACACAGTATGCAGGCCCACCACCAAGTGTGTATATGACCACACAAACAGCACCAGCAGAGAGAAGGAAAAGGAAAAAAGTAAAAATAAATGAGAAAAATAAAAAATTACCTTCCCCAGCTTTGCTATATCACGGTACAAGGACAATGGTAGAATAAAGGTGACAGTAGAAAGCACAATAATGAAGTGACGACCAATAAAAAAGTTTTCCGGATCAACTAAAACAAAATGAATTTAAAAAATGTTTATAGTTATGAGCAATATACTATGATATAAGTAAATATTTGACCACAAGATAAAATATTTTTATATTACTAAATAGCAGCAAATATGACCCAATGACAGTAATTTTAAGACTAAATAAATCCCATGAAAATATATCAAAAATTTATTTACAAAGCTAAGTATTTAAAATATAATTATTTACAAAGCTAAAATATTTACAAATTATTTCATGTATAAAACAACAAAAGTGAACCTATAGCTTAAGTAAGATTAAAATATGTTTAAATTTATGATTGTCTTAGTATATTATTGATTTGGTTTTTAAGTGACACCTAGTAGTACACAGTGATTCTCCCAGCCTCTATGCTCTGGAGAACACTCAAATTATTTTATTAACTTTCTCATCAAATACCATGTGTCCACCTTTTTTTGGTCCCCCTTGCAATTCATTCCTGACCTAGACATTACAGAGTTTGTTTCCAAAAATAAAAGCATTATGACACTTTTTTCCCTACCCCTAATGTTCTGCCTTTTTTTGTTTTATTTTAAACTTCTGCATTCCAAATAAATTTAGATAGTAAAATTTTACCAAATTATTCTTTTAGAAATCAAGGTTATATAAAAATAGTTGTTATATTACTATTTTTGGTCGATAAAGAACTGATTTGTCTAAAGGAAAGCAAGATGAATTCTGGTATACAATGCAGGAACTTGTCTATTAAAATGTGTGTGTGTGTCTATATGTCTGTCTGTTTTAATGTTCAAAGACAAGTTATAAAATAAAGAAAATACAAAAGAAGCAAAATATCCATTGTAATAGTGACACTTGCTTATATTTTATAGCTTTTACTGAATTCTTTCATATTTTATATGAAGATCATATCATATTTTTATAATTCCCTCAATGGTTTTAAGCATTTTTGTTTAATTTCTGAAAATTGCAAAATCTATAGAAGCTAAAACTATAAGTGAGATTAATTTTATAACTAAAATAAATATATGAAAGAAAGAATAAATGGTAGGGTTTTTTGGGGAAAAATAAAGCTAATTTTCTTATATGACAAACTAACACAAAAGAACTTCAAAATGTATGAATTGCACATAGGCATACATACAAACACAGAGCCTGAAATCAAAAAATTAGTCATGACAATTTGTTTGGCTGTGTCATAAATAAAAAAATCACAAGGTTCTGAATTAAAAAGTGAAAAGAACTTCACAATTCTAAAAGCCTAAATTATATACGTATTTTCCGGTGTATAAGACAACTGGGCGTATAAGACGACCCCCTAATTTTTCAGTTAAAACATAGGTTTAGGCCTATATTCACTGTATCAGACAGAACGTTCCTGTGCTGCAACTGTATGTACCACAGTGAGCCAATCACAACAAGTAAAGGTTCAAAGGTTATACTGCAATCAATAGTCTTCCTCTCTGACTCTGGCCAATCTGAGCAGGCTTTTGACAGTGCAGATTCGGGTCCAGAACATTGTCTAATTTGCATGCATAAAAAGCCTGCTTGGATTGGCTGAGTTAGAGAGGCGGTCCCAGCAGCCTTGCAGTGATTGGTCCCTTATCATAGGCACCTTTTCTGGCAATTCCCTGGTGGCGTCAGTTAATCTCCCCCCACTACATGAACCAAAAAACACCCCATTCTCGGACCCTAGCACTGAACCACCAACAAGGTTAGCTGAGTTTTGCCAGAAGTGGCCCCCAGATCTCCTGAGTACTGTTTGGGAGCCCCCAAGAAAGAGATTTGGAAACTCTGTGGCCTGATTTTTTTGTTTGTTTCTTTTAGTGGCATATTGAAACATTTTTTTGGGATATACTCAGCGTATAAGACGACCCCTAATTTCCGGTTGACTTATTTTTTTTGCTTCAAAGATCGTCTTATATGCCGGAAAATACGGTACTACTACTTTTACATATTTTTGGTGAACAGAATTTGAATTAAACTATTTGCATAAATATATTTTCTCCTTTAAATTGCTTCTTCTACTAAAATTTTGTAGAAACCTATTTACTTTGCTTAATTTGAAAAATGATAACATTATACCTAGATGCATAATAATTGATTATCTTAATCAGTGTAAATTGACATTTTACACTAATAAACTAATGACAGAATACATTGATTGTACTGATCTTTTTTCTTTCTTTTTTTGGGGGGGGGTTTGGGTCACACCTGGAAGCGCTCAGGGGTTACTCCTGGCTCTGCGCTCAGAAATCGCCCCTGGCAGGCTCAGGGGACCATATGGGATGTTGGGATTTGAACCACCGTCCTTCTGCAAATGCCTTATTTCCATGCTATCTCTCTGGCCCCGATTGTTCTGATCTTAAACAATGCATCTGAATAAGAATTTTAAATGCTAAATCATAATAAATAGAGTGAAAATTGAAATTAGAAAAAATAATTGTAGATTACATAGAATATTACATTGTTTTCAGGTATACAAACTATCAATTTGGTATTTGTGTGTATTGAAATAATTACAACTGATGAGCCATCAAATAAAGCTAATTTTAAGGTTTATTCTTGTGAAGTTTGTTTTTATTCTTGTGAAGTTATTCTCTTGTGAAGTTTTTGGTTTATTTTTATTTGGGAATCATGCTACACAATGCTTAGGGATTACTCCTGGCTCTGAATTCAGAGATCACTCTTGGGGAGCAATTGGGGTACCAGGAATTGAACCTTGTTTGACTGTGTGAGTGACAAAAACCCTACACCACTGTGCTATTGCTCCCATCTTTTTGGAAACTCTTAAATCCACTTTAAAATATTATTGACTATAGTAATATTTAGTTTAATTTAATATTTAATTTAATATTTTAATTTTTTGATGCTACTTAGAAATAAAATCATATAGTATTTATCTTTCTCTGCATTAATTTTCTCAGTATTTCCTATTTTCTCTCTCTTGGTCCATTCTTATTGTTGCAAATGTAAGATTTCATTCAAAAATGACTGGACATGAAGGTTATAAATATTTTGTCTATTATAAATAATATAATGATGAATGAAGAAGTATACATGTATTTTCATATTAGTTTTCATTTTTTTGAAAAATAACACACCAAAGAAAAATGCTAAATAATGAGGTTAAATATTAAAGTTTTGAGAAATTTTTCATTATACTCAAATTATTCTATCAACGTTGCTCATTACTTTTACATCTTTGAAGAATTAATCCTGGTTACAAGAAAAATGCAAGCAATTACCATTTGTCAGCTTAATATATTTCAGGGGTTAATACAGTTGTGTTAAGAATTTTATTTAAAAAATACTTTGGCATATTGCACTTTAAAAGATATATACGTGAAATGTACACTGTAAAATATCACATTTAACAATTGAGTAGAAGCCGTGATAAAAATACTAGTTTTTACTTATGTGATCTATTTTTGAAGCAGTAGTTATTATTAAAATGTATTTTAAAAAGAGTGAGGGAAATGTGTGTTCAAGAGAGAACACAGGCTTCTCCAGAGTGCAAATAATTAAGCAGAACAAGCAAGTGAAATACATAATCAAGGGAGAATGTGGACTTGAAGAGCAAGCCTGTAATTTATTTTTAAAGGTTATTTTTATTATTGTAAAATAAATAAGCAGGAAGGGAATTTGGAAGAAAAGTTATGCCTCAACTATTATTTCTATGTGTATATATTCAGAAGTTAAATTCAAATAATATTAATGTATAAATATAAAATATTAAATAAGGTTATAATAAAATGTTTCTATCAGAAAACATTAATTATGCTCTATCCATCTGTTCATAAGTCCTGTTCATAAAACATATTTACCTGCCTTTAATAGAAGGTATTTTATGCAATGACACTGGTTCAGTATAAGCATGGCAAACTCATTAAACCCTGCATAATCTCTCTAGCTCCTAATTTTAATTTTTATAGCACTTTAATGTAATATAGCACTATGCTTATGATATTAGTGTAAAAAACACTGAACTCCACAATTTAGATTAGGAGCTATAGTGAGGAGAAGAAAAAAAAATAGAGAGGGAGAAAGACAGATGTTAAGTAACGGGGGACAGGGGTCAAGAGGATTTGCTACATCAGTGGTGCTAAGGAACAACCACTAAATATCCAGAACATGACCTCAACAACACTGAAATCATGAGACCCAAACTTTAAAAACCAAACTTAAAAAGTTTCCAGTCAAGATGGCAGGCTAGGATGGGGGAAGTATGGGAAAGAGCCTGGGAATACTGGTGGAAGAAAGTTGACAATGGTGGTGGGATTGGTGCTGGAACTTTGCATGTCTAGAATTCAACTATGAGCAATTTTCTTAAATCACAATGTGTAAATTTAAAAAAAATGTTGCAGGGCCAGAGTGATAGCACAGAGGGTAGGACTATAGGTCGGGATTTGAAAACTTCATCCTATGTGGATGTCAGCACATCTGGAGTGATTCCTAAGTGCAGAGCCAGGAGTAACCCCTGAGAACTCCCAGTTATTGCCCCCAAACAAAACAAAACAAAATGTTCTAGAAACTTTTTTCACCTTCTTTCCTTGCCCCCAACTCTATTTCTTTTCTTGTCACTATATTCTGGGGTCAAAGGTGATTCAGACAATCCCCTTTAAACCATTTCATTTCCTCATACAGTTAGTCTAAATACCACATATAAGTTACACCATCCAGTATTTATTTTTTGGCTTACTTGTTTTAACATTTTATCTTACAGTTCCATCCATATTGCAATGATTTACATGATTGTATCATTATTTATAGCTATAGTATTTCACTATATATATTTATGACATCTTCACGAGCCATTCATCTGTCATTGGACATATAGGTTAATTCAAATCTTAGCTATTGTATGAAGTGCTTCAATGAATAATGGTGTGCTTATGTCATTTTGAATGAAAATTTCTCTGTCCTGAGGCTAGATAGCTAAATTTGGAATTGTTGGATCATATAAAATCTGGAATCAGAGTTTACTAAGTCCTCTCAATATTGTTTTCCATAGGAATTGGGCCTGAAATCAGAGGGGAGGAGAGTTCTTTTTCACCACATCTCACCAACACAGATGGTTCCCAATATTTTTGACATATACCATTCTGATTGGTGTAAGACAATATCTCATTGTCATTTTGATTTGGATTTCCCTAATAAGAAGTAATGACCAGCATTTGTTCAAATACCTGTTGGCCATCTGTTGGTCTTCTTTAAAGAAATGTCTGTTTATTTCCTTACTCATCCTAAGTTTTGATGGTATGGTATTTTAGATGGGTTTTTGTTGTTGTTGTTCATCTATAATTGCACTTCATATATCTTGGATATCAGCTCTTTTTATTTTTGTGTTTTGGGTTACACCCAGCAGTGCTCAGCTATTTCTCCTGGCTCTGTGCTCAGAAATCGCTCCTGGCAGGCATAGGGGACCATATAGGATGCCAGGATTTGAACTGTCTGTCCTGGGTCATCCACATGCAAGGCAAACACCCTACCACTGGCCCCGGATATCAACTTTTTATCTGATGTGTTGAGTGCAGGTAATTTCTATTACTCAGTTAACTATCTTTTAGTTGTAGCCCATGTTTCTTTTGTCATACAGAAACTTTTTAGTTTGATGTAGTCCCATTTGTTTAGTCTTGATTCTACAGTATTTGTCTTTTATTCATATCGAAGTCTCCTTTGAGCTTAGGTTTTGGAGAATTCTGACTATATTTTCCTCATTGTATTTTATAGATTCAGGTCTGATCTCAAGGTCTTTGATGAACTGTAAGTTGATTTTTGTTTAAGGTGTGAGTATAAATTCAGCTTTAATTTCTTATATGTGGTTATCCAATTTTTGAAGTGCTGTTTATTCTATTTCATACCCTCATTTCTTTTTCAAAGTGTAAGCTGGCCATAATAGCAACAGTATTAATAAGTAAAAATGTTCTATAAGTCTGCTAAATGGGAAGTACTGTCTGTATTATTTTTTTGTTTCATATATTAATTCTATGAATCAGAACTTTTAAAGTTTTTCATTTATAGATAGAGAGACTAGAAGTTCTTTGTAATATAGCATAACTATTTACTGTTGGTAATAATACATATTAGTATTGACTAAGTATTATAATAGTTTAAATATCTAAATAAAAAATAAACCATACATATGTATAGAATAAACTATAGGACCATAGAAATAGTTAGATATTTGAATTTATTCAACTCTCCCACTTGCAAAAATTTTGCTTACAAACCCCATAACTAGATAGATAGATGATTGATAGGGAGGTAGATAGATAGATCGATAGATAGATAAGTATATACTATAAATGTGTTGACTTACTACTTGGGATTCTTTGGAAAACTTTGCTCAAAATGTCTCCAGCTATTATGTTGTAACTTATCATAGCTAAAAAAAAAAAGTAGTAAAAATTCATCGTGAGCACCATATATTCATCTTAAAAGCAGTTACTACTTCCAAAAGATTTGCATAATGCTATTTTCAAAGTTATTTTAAAAATAACTAGACAAGAGGTTTATAAAATAATACCAACTTATAATTCAGAGAAATTTTCATTTAAAAATGATACTTTCCTGAATATACTTAAATGCCAGTGAATTTGGGAAGTTAATTAATATGTAATAATAATAATAATTATTATTATTATTATTATTGGTTTTGGGGCCATACCCGGTGATGCTCAGAAGTTACTCCTGGCTATGCACTCAGAAATTGCTCCCAGCTAGGGGGACCATATGGGTTGCCAGGGATTGAATCAGGGTCAGCTGCGTGCAAGGCAAACACCCTACCCGCTGTGCTATCACTCTGGGCCCTGATTTATTTTGTTTTATTTTAAAGTTCAATTTCCAAATACTTTTCAGGCATACATGTACTTTTTAGTAAGAAAAAATGATAGAAAAACATTAAGATTTTCAATATCCTCATATTTTAAAAAGTAAATTGTATTGAAACTATATTTATAGACTTCATTGGTGATTTAGAAATGGTTTTGAGCAATAGAAAAAAAAACAGGGGCTGGAGCGATAGCATAGCAGTAGGGCATTTGCCTTGCACGTGGCCAATCCAAGACAGACCTTGGTTCTATCCCCAGTGTCCCATATGGTCCCCCAAGCCAGGAGTGATTTCTGAGCGGAAAAACCAGGAGTAACTCCTGAGCGTCACCAGGTGTGACCCCAAAACCAAAAATAAAATAAAATAAAATTTAAAAAAAATTAAGAAAACAATCTGCCAATGGTGAAAGTTCGCATTTTCCTTATGTAAGAAGTAGTAGATGATGTTTTCACTATTACAGTATAAACTTTAAACACCATGCTGACTTCATCCAGAAATATTGAGCTATTCAAAATAATACAGTTTATCCTTAGAATAGACACTTTTCCCTTTTATTTCCAGATTGTTCTATTTTTTTTTAAAACTAGGAAAACACAACTTTTTGTGTTATTGTTTTATTTTACTGGGCCACACGCGGCAGCGCTCAGGGGTTACTCCTCGCTCTATGCTCAGAAATTGCTCCTGGCAGGCTCCGGGGACCATAAGGGATGCCGGAATCAAGAGGCAGCCACGTGCAAGGCAAAAGCCCTACGCTGTGCTATCTCTCCGCCCTGGAAAACACATCTTAACCTAATAAAAGTAGCTCTCATTTTTTCAGTGAAATACTCAGAAAAAAAAAAAAACCTAAAAAGTATCAGCAAAAGGGGAGAGAGTTGAATAAGTAAACACTGAAAATATTTCAACTCCAAGCATTCTTTAGTAACAATGTAATAACTCTTTTATTCAGGAATCATTTTTCTTGCAAACAATTACAGCTCCCATCTTCACAGTCAACTTACCTATAAAAGGATACAGGAACTGCAGAACAGAAAGGAAGAGGTACCCAGGAAGCCCAAAAGTTTTATTGACCAAAGATTGGTAAGTGTCAGTTCCAGAGAGGGTCCCTCCTTTAATCAATAAAATAAGGGAAAAATCTGTGGAAAAAATACAAACACATGTTCAAATTACTTTTTACTATGAAGCTGATATTTTGGAGTGAAAAGGGATCTTGGGCAGTGCTCAGATCCTAGGATCGTTCTTAGAGAGAAGGAAGCTTCAGTTCTCAGACAAGGACACAGTGCTGGGATGGATATCTATGCTGTGTCCTGCACGTACATGGCATGTATGTATTCAGTTATCTCTGAACCCTGATATATTTCCTCGATTATTTCATTCTTAACAAGTTGATTGTTACTATTGAGTATAAAGAAAATGTTAATTTAATGATACTATAATATTTCCATGGTAATTCTTGCTTTCTTTTTGTAAAATGTTACCTTTCATGAAACAGTAATATTTCCACGTATTATTTTTCACCGTGGAAACAAATATCCTTCAACATATTTACTCAGTGTTCTGGATGGAAGAGGAATGGCAATGAAAGTCAATGTAGTAGTTTCTTTTTCCCTTTCCTAAGGGACAAAGAATTAAGAACAGGAAATAGCCAAGTGTCCAAGTTCTACAGAATGTTGGCATTCAAACATGCTATAGGCATTCAAAAAGTGAAGACAAAGAATAAAAATAGTTGCAAACATTTATAAGCTTTGCTAAATCAGATTGTTTACTTATTAAGAGTATGTCCAGAATAGTAACTTTGTGTCCTGGATCAGCTGCCCGAGCAAGGCAAACTCCCTTCTGCTGTGCTATCTCTCGGCCCCAGAATAGTAACTTTGTGTTTTATTTCTTTCTTATGGCTAAGATAACACTAAAATTATTTTTAATTGACATTTAAAAAATTTTGTTTGTTTGTTCATTTTGTTTTGGCTTTTGGACCACACCAGACAGTTCAGGGATCATTCCTGGTTCTGATTTGGGATTACTCATGGCAGGCTCAGAGAATCTGAGAATCAAACCCTAATTGGCCACGTGCAGGGCCAACACCCTCCCCACTGTACAATCGGTCTTCCCCAGCCTCATTTCAATTTTAGAGTTATAACAAAAAAATACAATGAAATATCTAGATAATATGTAAATAAAAGTTTTTATCGTTAGGTTTCTCTTTTTAACACTTGAAAACCAAGTGAATAACACAGCCACAGAGCTTCATTCTTGCTTTCTCCCTTTTTCTTTTTCATGCTTCCATCACAAGTGGAACTTTTTCGTTTTATCCTTTAGAAAATTTTAAAATGCATCACAATGCCAAGGAGAAAATACAAATAAATCACTTGAACATAGTGTCTTCCTAAACTATTTCCCATATCTTTAAAGTATCTTTCATCAAATTCTAGTGATACCCCTTTCAATAAAGATTTTGGGATTTTTTTCATAGCTTACCTTTTTTATTTCTCTACTATCCTCACTTGACCTTTGTAATATTACTTTCTTAGATTCCTTCCTATGTTTTCAGCCATTTTGACTTAGTTTTTCACTAGTTTAATTTATCTTGTTCAAACCCTGGATGTTTGGACTTTGCCCTCTTCCTTCACGATGACTTGCTATTATGATTCTCTTCATTCTTGTAGTTTCAGTGCTTCCTCAGGTACTTAGAACATTCCAAATACATTAGTTACTGCTAACTCAGCTTCATCCAAAGCTACAAATCAACATTTTACCATGGAGATATTAAAGGTACTTTGATTTTAAAAATGTCTAGTTTGGCGCCAGAGAGAGAGCACAGTTGTTGGGCATTTGCCTTACACCCGGCCAACCCAGGATGGACGTAGGTTCAATTCATATGGGAATATGGTCCCCCTAGCCTATCAGTAGTGATTTCTGAGTGCAGAGCCAGGAGTAGCCCCTGATAGCTGCTGGGTGTGGCCCAAAATTAAAAAAAAAAGAGTCTAGTTTGTATATTATAAATTTGGGGGCTGGAGTGAGCACAGGCGGTAGGGTGCTTTTAGCCAACCCAGGTTCAATCCCTGATATCTCATATGGTCTCATGAGTCTGCCAGGAGTGATTTCTGAGCACAGAGCCAGGATTAATGCCTAAGCACTATCTGATATGGTCCAAACTTCTCCCCAAAATTTGTTTTGGAACTTGCTTCTGTAACCATAGTTCTACAATCTATTCTGTTGAATAGTATCAATCCAGAACTGAGGACCAATCTAGACTTCCCATTATTCATCACCTTCTGTATTTCTTTGATCACATGTCCATTATCTATTGCACCATAACTAATTCAACTATATCTCATCATTTTAATTGTAAACTGGCTTTATTTTAAAGTTGACATCTTTACCGTTTCTGGATAACTGAATAATATATTATTCTTTATACTAGCATAATTCTGGACACCCTTCCCCATACCCCACCAAAACTTGATAATCTTTTTTTTTATTTTTTTTTTATTTTTTGTTTTTTGGGTCACACTCGGCAGTGCTCAGGGGTTACTCCTGGCTCTGTGCTCAAAAATTGCTCCTGGCAGGCTCAGGGGACCATATAGGATGCCAGGATTCAAACCACTGACCTTCTGCATGAAAGGCAAATACCTTACCTCCATGCTATCTCTCTGGCCCCTATCAATGTTCTTGGTATAGCACAGAGATCTAGTGACATTGTGATTCTAACAATGTTTTCTGCTTAAATCCATGATGAACTATTATAATACCTCTAGATATCACTCATTTAAAAAGAAAAAAAAAGAAGAAAATACTTCTAGGTGTGTATTTTTGAGGAATATACTTGACATTTTTTGAATCCAATCTGTAAAATAAAGAAAATAAGAAAATCTAGAAGCATCTAAGAGGATAATGAAGTTTGTGTCTATTGTGCCATATATGACTTAAATAATGAATGACAATATATGCTGTTTATCTTTTGTAAAAAACTTATTTTTGATAACTGTGTGTGGCTGTAGAAAAAATTATATTTATAGTCTAATGAAAAATAATTATACTCACTGCCAAAAAATCTAGCCAACATGTTTTGTGTACTAGGTCTTTTAGTAAATGCTTTATGGATGTTAACTTACTCATCAATCTTCAAAATTTACATAGGCACTGCTATTATAACCCATTTAATGGAAAACAAGGAGCATAAAAGATAATTGCCTGATTTCACAGAGCAAATAACCAATCAGGCTTAGCTTAGTAGTCAGGACTAAAATTTATGCACTTAATCATAATCTCAACTCTTCTGAGAATAACTACTGTCCTTAAGCAAGTTATTTTAACCTTTTAAGTCTGGACTGTCTTCACCTAATATGTGTACTTGAACATCTGTGCCACTGCGTCATATGGAATAAGTATAATGACTACTTTATGCTCAGTAACTGGACATCTCCTTGGAAACAATAACAATTTTTGTTACAACATAAAATTTTATAAATGTCTCTGCAAATATCTCTCATTTTATCTCTCTCCACTTACAAATGTCTACTGTTCTAGCCAGACAGAATCATTTACCTATTTTTGTAATTTTATCATTTTCACCTTTTTTCATGTACATGTTTAACTTACAAAAAAACCTCATTTTTTTCTATTCACTGAACTTTTCCATAAACTCTACAGTAGAGGTATTTTCTCTTTCCACAAACAGGGTGATTTCTTTGAAATTCTCTAAATGAAAATGCCCTTCATTATCTTAATGCATAAAGTTTTCATAATGGTATTATATGCTTGTCTGCCTAAGAAAATATTGTGAAACTCATATATCAGAGACACAGTTCTTTATTGTTATAATGTCAACAGTTTCAAATATCAATTGGCTTATTCAATAACCAATAAGCCCATATATATACACATATGTATATGCCTGACTGAAATTCAGTAATATAATAAATATACTTGTAAATATTCTTTTGTTGTTGTTTTGGTTTTTTGGGCCACACTCGGTGGGACTCAGGGGTACTCCTGGCTTTGTGCTCATAAATCACTCTTGGCTTGGGGGACTATAGGGAATGCCAGGGATTGAGCCCATGTTCTTCCTGGGTCAGTCACATGCAAGGCAAATGCCCTACCACTGTGCTACCACTCTGTCCTTACTTGTAAATATTCTAAAAGCACTAAGTACATAGCAACACAATTTTTTTGTTTGTTTAAAATTTTAAAAAGTTCCACAGTAGACTTCATTTGTTTATTCTTGAAGTAAAAGAGAATTTTATACAGTGAAGAGGAAAAACAAATGTCTGTAGATGCTGGTTATTAATAGAAAACAGGATAACAACAGTCTATTCTATATGAAGGGATAGAATAATCCAGAATGGGGCCCGGAGAGATAGCACAGTGGCGTTTGCCTTGAAAGCAGCCGATCCAGGACCTAAGGTGATTGGTTCGAATCCCGGTGTCCCATATGGTCCCCTGTGCCTGCCAGGAGCTGTTTCTGAGCAGACAGCCAGGAGTAACTCCTGAGCACTGCCGGGTGTGGCCCAAAAACCAAAAAAAAAAAAAAAAAAAAAAAAAAGAATAATCCAGAATGAATACAGAAGATGGTCCACATATTTTTGGTGACAAAGATAAAGAAGTTAGAATAACTGGCAATAAAACTTCGAAAAGACTAGTTAAAATGGAAGACATTTGTGTTTTTTCCTTCTGTTGTCACTATATTTTTGAACAGTCATCATATGTTTTGATTAGATAAAGTAGGTCAGGGCTTTATGACATGTATTTCTTGTAGCAATAGGGAAGACTGATGAAAAGAGAGGTGTGAATAGCAGGAAAATTGCAAAGCAAAAAAATTTTGGCCAAGAAAAGACTCGGGGAAGAGAGCTTTTAAATAAAGAATGAAGGGACCAGTTTCAAAGTTGTGAATTATCTGTGAAAAACTATAAGATTGGGATAAAATTACTGAGTGTTTTATTGTTGACAATTTAGTGTGAATTGCCAAAAAAAATAATGTAAATGCCTCTGCCTGTTTGTAAAAAGTTTCAGAAATCTTAGGTCAAAAAGCTGAACTGCAGGCATTACAAGAAGAAACTCAGGGTTGTTTTTGATTCTAGGTACTTTATGGTCCCTCAAACACCACAAAGTGTAATCCTAGTCTGTACATGCAAGTACCCCTGGGGGTGATCCAAAAATCAAAAAGCAAACCAAAAATAGTTTTTAGAAATTTCAAGTGTAAGTCTCACTTAGAATATAAAGTATACTTGTTTTGTGCTCCCCAACATTTCTCAATATGAAGGGAATCTAGAAAAACTACTTGTTAAAAGGGGAATAACTATCTTTAAGACTTTAAAAAGATAAAAAGATATTTTAGAGACAAATATCTATGTGTTCACAATGACACTTTATGTATGTATGTATGTATGTATGTATGTATGTATGTATGTATGTATGTATGTATGTATGTATTTCTTTGATGTTGGGGCCACAGCTAGAGGTGCTCAGGATTCACTCCTGGCCCTGTGCTCAGAAATCACTCCTGACAGGTTCAGGGGACCATATGGGATGCTGGGAGTTGTACCCAGGTTGCTGCATGCAAGGCAAATGCTCTACCTGCTGTGCTATCTCTCTAGCCCCTACAATGGCATTTTAAAGAATAATTCAGTTATTCAGATTTCTCTATTCCAGGTGAGGCTTTCTTTATTTATCTTGCTAACTCTACTTACCCTAATCTGCAATGGGAGGCTGAGCCTTCCCTACTGGCTAGGTCACAGTAACTTCCACACATAAGCTGTGATATACAAACAGGCTCCACCACAGCTCCTGAAGTAACAGATCTATTCAACAAATTACTTGTTACTCACAGTTATTCTTCCTATCATTTAGCAAAGAGGGGCAGCGAAGAAAGAAAGCAACCCCAGCCTAATCCCTTAGCTTCTTCTAGGAAGTCTAATTACAAAGACTCATCTCAAACAACAAGAACACAAGAAAACCAATGGGGAAAACAAGTAGAAGTACACCAAGCTTAATGAACAAACATATCACTGAAGACATACACAATATCAGTAAACCCTCAGACAATTTTAGTGACCCAATGATGGGTATGTTCAAGGAGTTCAAAGAAATGATAGCACAGGTAATTATCAAAGCAGAGACAAAAAAGTATGAGTCAACTTGAAAAACTATTGCAATCAGAAATTACCTGATTGAAGAACATGGTACATGTTTTAAAATACACAACAGGAGCTACCAATTGCAGAAGAACAGCAGCTGAACAAAAGATCAAAGAGATTCAAGATGAGAGGGAGGATATTGATAGAACAGCATAACTGAGAACTATAAGGTGAGTTTAAGAGGAACTATATAAGAATCAGAGGAGTCCCTAAAACACAAGATGACAAATATGCTGAAGAAATAATAGTTGAGGAAATCATGTTACAAATTTTACAGAGTTGAAGATTACAGGCATTGAGATCCAATAGGCCCAAAGATCTTAGTGAAAATAACTCAAAAATTTCCAAGACATTTTGTATTCAAAAGGATAAAACCCAGAGATAGAGACAGATTACGGAAAGCGAAAGATTTAAAGGGAATTTATATAAAAAGAAAAGGCCATAAAATATGTAGGAGATATATGAAATGAAGGTTAGCAATCTAGAATATATAGTAGAGTGATATAGTAGAAAAACTACAAATTGAACACCTCTATAACCACACTCTAAGTAATATTATTCAAAATGTTCATATTTGAAGAAATAATCCACAACTCCATGGACAGGCAACAAGTTATGGAATTTGTAGTCTTGGAACCAGTTTTGCAAGAAGTTTTAAATGAACTAAAGGACAGGACAAACTTCCTAACATGTAGCACTGAGTATGTCAGTCACTAATAATGCATATGGCTGCTCTCTAACTAGATTAATAAAATCATGCTTACTTCTAGATTGCTAAGGAATTTCTATACATTTTCCTTTTTTCTATACATTTCCAATAATGAATTAATGTCTTATATTGGTTAAAATGACTTAGTAATCAATCATCAAAATTGACATTTTGGGATTTATTTTCTAATTTCATTTGTCATTTCTTTCAGTTTTTTTGGAGTGAAACTATGAAATAAAATTTTATATGCTCTCTCGGGGGCATACTGTAGGGTGAGAGCAAAATTGGAGGAGAGAAGAGACACTGTTGGTGCAAATAGTGTTGCCATAACTTTCTAAGTCACATTGTCTTAATAAAAATTAAAAAAAAGGTACTTCAACATTTTTTTTCATAGTATATTTTGCTGATAAAAGTTGACTTAAGACATATAATATATTATAGCCTAATACATTTTGTAATTATCCTTTATTAAAATTAAGATTGTGTGGTAATGAATACTTTGAAGAGTATTTATAAAAATTTCATTCTCTGTATAAACTAATGCTATTCTAATTTTTAAAATTATTGAATAAAATTATTTTTGAGTTTCATTATGCATGCAAATCATAAGAATAATGATTAATTAATAACTTCAAAATATGACTTTCCAGAATATATGGACTACTCATGTTTATTGCTATAGTTTCATATATATCATTAGTTGAGATAGTTATTTACATTATGATTTATTTATATATTTAATTTTATTAAAGTCCTCTCAGTCATTAGATTCTCAGATGATATATTCATATCCATATATTTTTTGGGTTTTGGGGCCACACCCGGTGACTCTCAGGATATATTCCTGGCTCTGTGCTCTGAAATTGCTCCTCACTTGGGGGACCATATGGGACACCAGGGGATCGAACCCAGGTTCATCCTACATCAGCTGTGTGCAAGGCAAATGTCCTACTGCTGTGCCACTGCTCCGGTCCCTCATATTTTAGTTTTTACCTACCCATTTACAATGTGTGCAAAGGGACACAAAACACATAATCCATGGTTATGATATTTGGGTAGAAATTAATTACTTGTCAGTATTCGCTGACTGAGAAACAGGAAATTAAAATGACAAGAGTAAATCCCTGGATTGGAACAGTGATACATGTTGACACAAATAGAATACAATTTTTGAATGACCAGCATATCAGAATAAGCACAAATATATAGAACCCAGACTACTAAATTATGCTTGTAAACTATAGATTAAGAGCTGTAGACTCAAGAAGAGCAAGTCTGGGAGTGGGAATGGCAAGAAATTATGGTATTGAGGAGATAATCTGAGAGTCAGGGTGTATGACAAGAGATTTTAGCTCTCTGGGTAAAACCTGGAGGCCCCCTGAGCACAGCCATTTAAGGCCCTGGTCATTATCTGGTACCACTGTGGTATTCCTGGTTGTTTCCAATACCACAGAGACTCAGCAGCACTTTACTGGGTCCTAACATGGATCTGCTTGGCAAAGAATTGTCAGGAATGGTCCTGGGGCAACCTTGGCCCTTCTTAGAAAGCCTTCCAAAATAAATGGAAAATAAAATAAAGAAAGCAATGAGGAATGGAGGCTGATGGCTATTCTTTTATAATTTTTATATACTTTTATCTCACTCATCAAGAGAAAAATGAAATTGTGGGTTGGTCTTGGAATTTGGGAATTTTAAAATATAGCATCATGGGTCAGAATATCCAAAAGCAGAGCTGAAAAGAGATTTTTGAGGCCGAGATTAATTAAAGAGCACTTTCAGCAGAAGTGTTATGAGAGGACAGCAGATGGTAAAAAGCTGTCAGCCAGATATGACCACACAGTGAGGTTAGTTGCAATTCAGTTGAGAAGTAGTGGTGCTGAGGGGCTTCAACCTTCACACACTTTAATCCCCTCTTAAGAAAAAGACACCAGCTTTGCTATTTCTGTCAGTGAGTTATTGGCTACCGGTTGTGGGAAATGGTGGCCCAAGTAGCCATTGTCTCACAGAAAGGTCACATGCTTGAGATCCAGGTAAATACTCCAGAGAAAGGGTCATCTAGTACAAAGTATTTTTGCAACTTGGTAAAAGTTCATCTAGGCTCACTCATAAGCATCTGAACTGCAGCAAACACTGCTGGTGACATCTGCTTATAATTTTATGACTGAGACCTCTTTCATAGTGATTCCCACGGAGATGAAAGACCCCGTGTTTGCTGTGAGGTAAGCTGATGAGATGACAGGGCAGAGATGTGAACAACAGGAAGAAAAGATGATTATGAGTTGCAAAACCCTGCACTTAGATAGGGGAATGATAAAATGTGGATGTGAAGGAACATGTTACAAACAGAGGGAGAAGCAGAAGAGAAGGGATAGAGAAGCACCTGAGTGCTGCCTTGAAAAAACAAGAGGCAGATAGAGAGCAAGAGCAGGCCTGGCATAGAGGGCAGAATGGGGTGATTGAGCATTACGATTTCATTTCCACTTGCACTAACATGGCTGGAAAAGATTGCTCTTGTTCATGACTTTTGTGGGAAAGGAAGCTCTGATGTCTAGACTTTTAGGGCCATAATCAAAGTTACTCAGCCATAATCAGCCTTTAAAATGACTCCATCATTTACCATTTGTGAGTACAGTGGAAAAAGCACATGGAAAGGATTCAGGCTAGATAATATTTAGTGCTTTCTTATTTTCTAATCTGTTCAAAGGATTAGCAGGAAAGTAAATCTCCTCAAATCTAAGTGTCAAAGTTTTTGAGAATTCCTAAAAGCACTTTCTAATTAAGAAATTCAACTGTAGAATGATTGTGTATAGGTGAGTGTGTGTGTTGTGTGTATTTTTGTGTATAAAATTTATCACAGTACATTTTAAGCTGTAAGATTAAATAATTATATAGTATTTTACCTGTAACATATGAAACCCAGAATAAGAGCAATATTCCCAGAGGAAATCCAGCTTGCTTCACTGAATAAGGCAATCCTGGCAAAATATAAAATTCCCAACAGTCATGTTATTAAAAGTAAAGAAATACAGAGATTTCCTCAATTCCTGTCTCTAATAGGTTAAGTACATTTACATATTTATGACAGTTGTAAATTGTGCATATGACTAAATATTAATATATGAATATTTATTTTAGTATAAGATGCTGAAAGTTGAGACCATACCAAAAGAGCAAGTTTACCAGATGATGGATTAAGACTAAAAAATAGGGGCCAGAGTGGTGGCACAGTTGTAGGGCATTTGCCTTGCACGCAGCTGACCTAGGATGGACCTGGGTTCAATCCCCCATCATCCCATATGGTCCCCCAAGCCAGGAGAGATTTCTGAGAGCAGAACCAGGAGTAACCCCTGAGCCAGGTATGCTCCCCCCCAAAAAAAAGCCAAAAGACTTAAAACAACAACAACAACAACAACAACAAAAAACAGGTGCCTGCTTTCTTAAATAATGTTAAATTCTGGTTAAAGAGAAGACACAACTTGGAATACCTGGTGTCACAACCTAAAACTTTCCTATGTTCTAGCCTGGGATATTGGGACCATAACATAGTAGGGTTATGAGACATGATGGCAGATGGACTTTGAAGTTAAATGGGAGTAACCATATAGGAATTTGAGAAAAAAATGAAGAAATCAGATGATTTTTCATAAAGCTGAAAGGAGTATATAAAATCATTTCATCAAAATTGATTGAGAAATGAACAATTTTAGATTAAGAACACGTTTGAAATGAATGCTTAAAATATTTCCACTCAGAATTTGTATTCTTTGAAAAATAATCCCCCCCAAATCTTGCTAAGCATAATTAAGAGCTAGTTTTAAAAATGCTTTCAAAGTTAAGCTGACATAGATCAGCTTTAAGTATTCACATGAGGAATACTCTGGAACTCCGCCAATAGAGCTGTGCACACCTTCCAAACACATGGAAGCAGAATTTTAAACAAGTCCTTGGCATCACTTTCTCAAGTGTTCAATTTTTTTGTTCTGCTTGAAAAATAAAACATTGTTTCTATATGTTTGTTTGTTTTTTGGGGGTCACATCCGGCATCGCTCAGGGGTTACTCCTGGCTCTATGCTCAGAAATTCCTCCTGGCAGGCTCGGGGACCATATGAGACACCGAGATTCAAACCGATGATCTTCTGCATGAAAGGGAAATGCCTTACCCTCCATGCTATCTCTCCGGCCCCAATATTATTTTTCTATGGAAACAAAGGGAATCACCAAACATTGACATGTAACTTGTGAGAGCTAATATCATTAGATAATTTGATAAATGGTGATTACAACTAAAATTCATTAATTCTGTGAGAACTACAGATTATTACAGATTGCAGGATTTATTTTTGTCCCTGAATTTTAATCAGTTGAATGCTTTCAAATAACAACAAATAATTAGCAATTAAATGATTAAAATTTCTATATTTCTACAATTCAATGTACTTATTTTCAGAATTTTCACCTAGCTTCTGAAAAATCTCTTCTAAACATTCATTGTTTTTATTCTCAATATTTGGTTCATTTGATTAAAAATCACTTGCATTTATAGTAAACCTATTTCATGCTATTACTTAAATGGCAAAGTTAATAAAGCATAATATTTATACTTTAAAATATAGTACTACATAGATAGGTAAAATGTATTAATAAATATAACTTTTCACATGATTATTATATAGTTTCACACTAGTACAGAGAAGTTTTCTAATCTTTCCAAATATCTGGAGGTTTTATTCTTTTAGGAAGTCATAGAAAGAATTGGCAGACTCTACAGATGGAGAAAAAAAAATCAATATCATTATCACTTGCTCATATGATCTACAGAAAAAAAAATCCAGCATCTCCTATATACAAATACATTTTAATCCTCATACAGGGTTACACAGGACAAAAAGAAAAGTATCATAGAAGAAAATGACAAATTTCATCAATATTTTTGTTTAATAAATAATAAACAATTGCAGCATACAAGCCTAAATATGGCCTTTAATTTAATTAATCAGTATTGTGTTTATTAGAGGGGAAAGCTAGTGGGAGTGGAAGTAAAGACTAAAGGGTTGTGATGGCCTCTGGTAAACCCTCCTTGGTGCTTTGGGAAGGAGGGTGGTGCATTGAGAACCTTTACTCTGTAGGCACAGGGAGTGCTAAACCAACATGACCTTAATAAAAACAAAATACAAACATCACCACTTACCTATTATACCAGATCCTATGATGGAGTTGACAATATTAAAAACTGCAGCAAATAGACGACACGTTTTCCCTTTTTGTTCAGAAAGGGGGATTTCTCTGCCATCTGGACAACTCTATTTTCATACATTAATAGGCAATTAAATATTTAGTAATTAAATAAATTATAAAAACGTTAGCCAAATAGCTATTGATGGGCTGCAAACGCATTAGAAATAATTCCTAGCGTGAATACCAGTAAGAAAAGATGATGAGAACAACAATCAAGGTAAATAATAAGAACTAATAGTTAAACTGAGTTTTGGAAAACAAATTTAACCAACAGTGCTGTAACAGGAGCCCCAAGTTCAGAAGCCTGCAACGATTTCCTGAGAACTGGATTTAGAGGACCCCGAAGATAGGCTATTTGTGGAAATCGAATGGGTTATACTAAAAATTCCATCTAAGAAGAAAAAAAAATAGATTAAAGCAAAGATTTCTCTCCCAGAGAACTTTCTGCAGTGCTAAGCCAGGGTGGTAGGGATCCCTAGGGATACGGAATCTGAGGTGCCTGATTTCAAAACCAGCCCAAGTCACCAGTTTTACCAGCAGTGGGGGACCCATGACTGCACCGACGTCTGAACTGGCTGTGGAAGGGCCGCGATTTGGGATACTCCGCAGCAGCCTGACCAATCTCCGCTGCGAGCTCGAACACCACGGTGTCTGCGGGAGGATGGAGGGAGCAGCAGGTAGCTCGCAGCTACCGGCCTGTGCACCGCGGAGGGCGGCGCGGGGTGTAGCTGGCAGGTCTCTCGGCTGCCTCCAGCGGGCAGAGCACGCCCAGGCAATTGCACCTTTCTCCGGTTACCGAGATGCTACAGAACATTTTGAGTTAGGCTGAGCTGCCCTCTCCGCCCTTAAGCCCCCCCCCCTTTCTCCCTCTCCCTCTCGCTCCTTCTCCCTCTCTTACTCTCCCTTCTCTCCCTCTCTCTCCCATATTCTCTCTCCCATATTCTCTCTCCCATATTCTCTCTCCCATATTCTCTCTCTCTCTCTCTCTCTCTCTCTCTCTCTCTCTCTCTCTCTCTCTCTCTCTCTCTCTCTCTCTCTCTCATTCTCTCCCATATTGTCTCTCCTCTCTCTCATATTCTCCCATATTCTCTCTCCTCTCTCTCTCTCCCTCATATTCTCTTTTCCATATTCTCCTCTCTCTTTCGCTCTCATATTCTCTCTCCTCTCTCTTTCGCTCTCATATTCTCTCTCCCATATTCTCTCTCCTATCTCCCGCCTCTTCCCCCTTTCTCTCTCTCTCTCTCTCTCTCTCTCTCTCTCTCTCTCTCTCTCTCTCTCTCTCTCTCTCTCTCTCTCTCTCTCTCTCTCTCTCTCTCTCTCTCTCTCCCTCTTTCTCTCCTTTCTTTTTTAAAATATAAATCTTTATTTAAGCACCATGGTTACAAGCATGTTTATAGTTGGATTTCAGTCATACACAGTAATACCCTCCTTCACCAGTGCAACATTCCCACCACCTACCTCCCCTCCCCCCCTTATTCGCGACAGGCATTCTGGCCTCATTTATGTCTCCCCCCACTCTCCAATTAACTGCTCTTTAATCTTTAACCGCTCTAAAATCTGAAGCCCGGGTAAGAACACAGATTGCTCCCGTTTCAGTGAGCAACACATCTCTCCCTGAACAATCCCTACTAATGTCAAAGGTTATAGTGTATTTAGGGCGCTTATTAAAATAGAATATTTTCACACGAAAAGAAATCACTTTTTTCAAGTTATGGCAGACTTATTGAGCTACCTTTGCTCAAATGTTTCCCTGTTGACTTAAATCATGTTTAAAAATGGACACCTAAAAAGGAATGCAAAGCAATCCGGCTTTAGGGAGTTGGGAAAGAAATCTAGAGTATCTGATTTACAATGAATTTTAAGTGACTGTTTATTTTTATTCTATAAACAGATGATGGAATTAGGCCAAGAGCATATTTAATTCTTCAAAAGAGAAAATTACACATAGAAGAGTTTGAAGAACAGTCCTAAATGAAAAATCAGCATTTATAAAATAAGGTGCTAAATAAGTTATGTTTTTATGGTAATTTAAAGTCAAAGAGTATTAGAAAACATGGGAAAAATAAGATAAATTCTAAAATAAATTTCATATATAATAGGTGTAGTAAAAAAGTAAAAGTGTGGCCACTGAACTTCGCTGGATCTCTGATGCCAGCACCCTTCTGCCTCTCTACTCTGCTGTCCTGCATTTCCGGCCTGATTTCACCCTTGGTGCGGCTCATCAGCCAGCCTGCCTTCCTGTGAGCTTTCCGGGGAGTCTGCCTTCCCGTGAGCCTTCCATAGAGGTGAGTCGACATGCCCAGAAAGGGAGGAGCCACTGAACTTCGCTGGATCTCAGATGCCAGCACCCTTCTGCCTCTCTACTCTGCTGTCCTGCATTTCCGGCCTGATTTCACCCTTGGTGCGGCTCATCAGCCAGTCTGCCTTCCTGTGAGCTTTCCGGGGAGTTTGCCTTCCCGTGAGCCTTCCGTGGAGGTGAGTCGACATGCCCAGAAAGGGAGGAGCCACTGAACTTCGCTGGATCTCAGATGCCAGCACACTTCTGCCTCTCTACTCTGCTGTCCTGCATTTTTGGCCTGATTTCATCCTGGGTGCGGCTCATCTGCCAGCCTGCCTTCCTGTGAGCCTTCCGTGGAGGTGAGTCGACACGCCCAGAAAGGGAGAAGCCAGAGGAGCATGGTTGCTCCGCTCCCCTTCGTGACGGTGCACAGCATTTAGCCGATGAATACAATCACAACACGTAGAAAAACACGCAGTACTAGTGTGACAATGGGGAAACAACACGGGCCAGTGCCAGACATAGAGAATGAAGATGGCAACTCTGATGACTTGAACATGACCAACCACCTAGTCAGTCTCTCAGATAAGGAGTTTAGAGTTGCAATATGGAACATGTTCAAAGAACTCAAACAAAGTATAGAAGAGAAAACTAAAAAGAATCAGGAGAATATGAAGATAGAAATGAGAAAACTCCAAACAGAAATTTCAGATCAAATAACAGGTCTGAGAAACTCAGTAGATGAATTGAAGAAAAACATGTTTGAGATTTCCCACAGGTTAACAGCAGCTGAGGATAGAATCAGTACACTGGAAGATGAGATACATAACAATTACATACAGCAGAAGAAATTGGAAAAAAGCCTCAAAGCAAATGATCAAACAATGGAAAAATTACTCAAAGAATGGGAACAGATGAAAATAGAAGTCTATGATAAGCTCAACAGAAACAACTTAAGAATCATTGGAGTCCCAGAGACTCAGGAAGAAAATCTCCAGGAAGAATCAACAGTCAAGAACATCATTAAAGAGAAACTACCAGAGATAATGAATACATGTGATCAAATCCTGCATGCCCGAAGAGTGCCAACTAAAAGAGACCCCAGAAAAAACACCCCAAGACACATCCTAGTCACAATGACGAATCCCATAGATAGAGACAGAATTCTGAAAGCAGCAAGATCGAAAAGAGAAATTACATTCAAGGGAACATCCTTGAGATTTACTGCAGACCTGTCACCAGAAACACTCAAGGCCAGAAGGCAGTGGTGGGACATAGTGACAAAACTCAATGAAATAAATGCTTCGCCTAGAATACTGCACCCAGCAAAACTCACTTTCAGGTTTGAAGGAACAATACATAGTTTCACAGACAAACAACAGCTCAAAAACTTCACAAACTCAAAACCATTCTTAAAAGAAAAACTGAACGGCATACTTTAAGACAAGGCTTACCAACAGAAACACCAAACTTTAATATAAAGATGGCACTAACTCCCAGGACAATTTTTTCTCTCAATGTCAATGGACTAAATGCACCAGTTAAGAGACACAGAGTGGCTAAATGGATCAAAAAACTCAATCCAACCTTCTGCTGCCTACAAGAAACGCACCTGAATAGTCAGAACAAACATAGACTCAAAATAAAAGGCTGGAGGAAAATCATCCAAGCAAACAACACCCAAAAAAAAAAGCAGGAGTGGCCATATTAATATCAGATGATGCAAACTTTATACTTAGGAAAGGTGTAAGGGACAAAGATGGACATTTTGTATTAATCAAGGGATATGTACAGCAGGAAGAAATCACCCTCCTAAACATATATGCACCGAATGAGGGGCCAGAAAAATATTTAATACAACTGTTGACAAATCTGAAAAATAATATCAATAACAACACAATAATTGTGGGAGACCTCAACACGGCATTGTCAACACTAGACAGGTCAACCAGACTGAAACCCAACAAGAATATACTAGACCTGAGGAGAGAAATGGAAGAAAGAGGCCTAGTAGATATATACAGGACACTCCACCCCCAGAAGCCTGGATACACATTTTTCTCTAATGTACATGGGACATTCTCTAGGATAGACTACATGTTAGCACACAAAACATACCTCCATAATATCAAGAGGATAGAAATTTTGCAGGCTGCCTTTGCTGACCACAAAGCCCTGAAATTATATATAAACTACAAAGGGACACAGAAAAAAAATTTTAACACCTGGAAGTTAAATAGCCTCATACTGAATAATCAGTGGGTCCGAGATGAAATCAAAGAGGAAATCAAAACCTTCCTGAAAACAAATGACAATGGAGACACAAATTATCAGAACCTATGGGACACAGCAAAAGCAGTACTGAGAGGAAAATTTATAGCTTTGCAAGCACACATCAGGAAAGAAGAAGGGGCATACCTGAATAGCTTAATGACGCAGCTCATAGAATTAGAAAGTGCTCAACAAAAGGATCCAAAAATAGGGAGGCAGAAGGAAATAACAAAGCTGAGAGCAGAAATCAATGAAGTGGAAACCAGAAAAACCATCCAAAAGATCAACGAAAGCAGAAGTTGGTTCTTTGAAAAAATAAACAAGATTGATAGACCACTGGCAAAACTAACAAAGAAAGAAAGAGAGAGAAACTTGATAACTCGTATTAGGAATGAAAAAGGAGAGATCACTACTGATATGGTAGAGATTCAAAGGGTAATCAGAAACTACTTTGAGAAACTCTATGCCACTAAAAATGAAAACCTGGAAGAAATGGATAAATTTTTGGAATCTTATAATCTTCCACGATTGAATGAAGAGGATGTAGCATATCTAAACACACCCATTACTATTGAGGAAATTAAGAAAGTAATCAAATGTCTGCCCAAAAACAAAAGCCCAGGCCCAGATGAATTTACTAATGAATTCTTTCAAACCTTTCAAGAGGAACTACTACCAATCCTGGCAAGACTCTTTCATGAAATTGAAAAAACAGGAAAACTTCCAAATAGCTTTTATGAAGCCAACATTACCTTGATACCTAAACCAGACAGAGATGCTACGAAAAAAGAAAATTACAGACCAATATCGCTGATGAATGCAGATGCAAAGATCTTCAACAAAATCCTGGCAAATAAGATTCAATGCCTCATTAAGAAGATCATCCACTACGATCAAGTAGGTTTCATTCCAGGAATGCAAGGCTGGTTTAACATCCGTAAATCTATCAACATAATACACAACATCAACAGCAAGAAAAATAAAAATCACATGATCATATCAATCAACGCAGAGAAAGCATTTGACAAGGTCCAACACCCATTCTTGATCAAAACTCTCAGCAAGATGGGAATGGAAGGAACCTTTCTCAATATAGTTAAGGCCATCTACCACAAGCCAGAGGCAAATATTGTCCTCAATGGAGAAAAACTGAAAGCCTTTCCTCTAAATTCTGGCACAAGACAAGGCTGTCCTCTCTCACCACTCCTATTCAACATATCACTGGAAGTACTCGCTATAGCGATTAGGCAAGAAAAGGATATCAAGGGAATCCAGATAGGAAAGGAAGAAGTCAAGCTCTCACTGTTTGCAGATGACATGATACTCTACTTAGAAAACCCCAAAGACTCTACCAAAAAGCTTCTAGAAACAATAGACTCATATAGCAAGGTGGCAGGCTACAAAATTAACACACAAAAATCAATGGCCTTTCTATACACCAATACTAATAAGGAAGAAATGGACATTAAGAAAACAACTCCATTCACTATAGTGTCACACAAACTCAAATATCTTGGAATCAACTTGACTAAAAATGTGAAGGACCTATACAAGGAAAACTATAAAACTCTGCTCCAAGAAATAAGAGAGGACACGCAGAAATGGAAGCACATACCCTGCTCATGGATTGGCAGGATTAACATCATTAAAATGGCAATACTCCCCAAAGCACTGTACAGATTTAATGCGATCCCCCTAAAGATACCCATGACATTCTTCAAAGAAGTGGACCAGGCACTTTTGAAATTTATTTGGAACAATAAACACCCTCGAATAGCTAAAGCAATCATTGGGAAAAAGAATATGGGAGGAATTACTTTCCCCAACTTTAAACTTTACTACAAAGCAACAGTTATCAAAACAGCATGGTATTGGAATAAGGACAGGCGCTCAGATCAGTGGAATAAGCTTGAATACTCAGAGAATGTTCCCCAGACATACAATCACCTAATTTTTGATAAAGGAGCAAAAAATCCTAAATGGAACAAAGAAAGCCTCTTCAACAAGTGGTGTTGGCACAACTGGGTAGCCACTTGCAAAAAATTGAACTTAGACACCCAGCTAACATCATGTACGAAGGTAAAATCCAAATGGATTAAAGACCTTGATATCAGCCCCAAAACCATAAGATATATAGAACAATACGTAGGTAAAACACTCCAGGACATTGAGGCTAAAGGCATCTTCAAGGAAGAAACTGCACTCTCCAAGCAAGTGAAAGCAGAAATTAACAGATGGGAATATATTAAGCTGAGAAGCTTCTGCACCTCAAAGGAAATAGTGCCCAAGATACAAGAGTCACCCACTGAGTGGGAGAAACTATTCACCCAATACCCATCAGATAAGGGGCTAATCTCCAAAATATACAAGGCACTGACAGAACTTTACAAGAAAAAAACATCTAATCCCATCAAAAAATGGGGAGAAGAAATGAACAGACACTTTGACAAAGAAGAAATACAGATGGCCAAAAGACACATGAAAAAGTGCTCCACATCACTAATCATCAGGGAGATGCAAATCAAAACAACGATGAGATACCACCTCACACCCCAGAGAATGGCACACATCACAAAGAATGAGAATAAACAGTGTTGGCGGGGATGTGGGGAGAAAGGAACTCTTATCCACTGCTGGTGGGAATGCCGTCTAGTTCAACCTTTATGGAAAGCGATATGGAGATTCCTCCAAAAACTGGAAATCGAGCTCCCATACGATCCAGCTATACCACTCCTAGGAATATACCCTAGGAACACAAAAATACAATACAAAAACCCCTTCATTACACCTATATTCATTGCAGCTCTATTTACCATAGCAAGACTCTGGAAACAACCAAGATGCCCTTCAACAGAGGAATGGCTAAAGAAACTGTGGTACATATACACAATGGAATATTATGCAGCTGTCAGGAGAAATGAAGTCATGAAATTTTCCTATACATGGATGTACACAGAATCTATTATGCTGAGTGAAATAAGTCAGAGAGAGAGAGAAAAACGCAGAATGGTCTCACACATTTATGGGTTTTAAGAAAAATGAAAGACATTCTTGCAATAATAACTTTCAGACACAAAAGAGAAAAGAGCTGGAAGTTCCAGCTCACCTCAGGAAGCTCATCACAAAGAGTGATGAGTTTAGTTGGATAAATAACTACATTTTGAACTGTCCTAATAATGAGAATGTATGAGGGAAATTGAGAACTTGTTTAGAGTACAGGCGGGGGTCGGGTGGGGAGGAGGGAGACTTGGGACATTGGTGATGGGAATGTTGCACTGGTAAAAAAAAAAAAAAAAAGAAAGGAAACACAAAGGGACTAAAGGACTAACAAGAGTGATTTGTAATTGGAAAAAAAATAAATCATTGAGTTAGATATGCAAAAAAAAAAAAGAAATACTAAGAGGAAACAAAGCAGGATTTTTTTTTTGCTGTTGTTTGAATATGGGGAAAAAAAAAGTAAAAGTGTTAACATTTTGATTTTTTCTTCAAGTTGCAAAATAAACATTTATATGGGCCAGAGAGAGTACAATAGGTACTCTTGAGAGTACATGTGCCCTGCATATGACCCAGTGGGGTTCAATCTTCTGCACCTCATTTAGTGGTCACTGAGCAATACCAAGAGGAATCCCTGAGCACTGAGTCAGGAGTAAGTTCTGAGTATCACCAGGTGTGATGCCTTCCTCCAAATAAGAAACATTGCCACTACAGAAAACCTTTTTCTCTTTTCTGTTCCCCTCCTTTCATCCAAAGTCATTCAGCTCATGACATTGGTGTCTATGTTTTATGCATGGTTTATATTTTAATTCATGTACTGGTAGCCATGAATGATACAGAACATTGAAATGTGTTTTTAAAATTTACACAATTGTCTCATACCATATATATTATTTTTCCACCGGCATTTTGCTTATTTATTCAAAATACTGTTTTTGTCTTTGTTTTGTTTTTCTATTTTTGTTCTTGAATTATACTCTACAGACTCCAGGGAATACTATCTCTCTAATAATATACTTCTTTTAGATGTGTGGTGCATATAAGTGCAGACATATTTTATTCTGCTTCTGAAAGATATTAAGGTGTTTCTAATTTTAAACTCATTTAGCGTCTGAAAATATCTGTTTCTCTACAAGTAGGTGTAGTACTAAGTTCATATACACTTTCAATATACACTCTAAATATTTCCAAATTGCTATAAAAATTGATAGAACCCATAACATTCTTACTAGCAGAGATGAGGTGAAAGTCCAGGTTTTATAACTTGTTGAAAATAGAAGTCTTAATTTTCTTTTTATTTATTTATTTATTTATTTATTTATTTATTTATTTGGTTTATGGGTCACACCCAGTGACGCTCAGGGGTTACTCCTGGTTATGCGCTCAGAAATCGCTCCATACAGCAGAAGAGATTGGAAAAGAACCTTAAAGCAAATGATCTGACAATGGAAAAATTACTGAAAAAATGTGAACAGATGATAAACTCAACAGAAATAACATAAGAATGTTTGGAGTCCCAGAGAACCAGGAAGAAAATACCCAGGAAGAATCAATAGTAAAGGACATCATTACACAAAAACTCTTAGAGTTAAAGATTTCATACAACCAAATCCTGCATGCTCAAAGAGTACCAGCTATAAGAGACCTCAAAAAAAGCATCCCAAGACATATCCTAGTCACAATGATGAGTCCCACAGATATGGATAGAATGCTGAAAGCAGCAAGATCAAAAAGGGAAATTACATGCAAAGGCGCATCCTTAAGCTTTACAGCAGACCTGTCAAAAGAAACCCTCATAGCCAGAAGGCAGTGGTGGGATATAGTGACAAAACTCAACGAAATGAATGCTTCACCTAGAGTACTGCACCCAGGTAGGCTCACTTTTAGGTTTGTAGGAAGTGCACATAGCTTTACAGGTAAACAGCAGCTAAGAAACTACAGACTCAAAACCAGCCTTAAAAGAAAAACTGAAAGGTCTACTTTAAGACAAGACAGACCAAAAAGACACACCAAACTCTACACAACGATGACACTAAATCCCATGACAATTATCTCTCTCAACATCAAATAATTATTAAATATTCAGGTAGCCCTCTTTGTGAATTTCACTTTATATGTGTTGTCTGGTTAACTTGTTTTATTTGTTTGTTTTTTTGGCTCACACCGATGATGCTCAGGGGTTACTCCTGGCTATGCACTCAGAAATTGCTCCTGGCTTGGGGGACCACATGGGATTCCGGGGGATAGAACTGCAGGCTAGCGCAGGTGAGGTAGACGCCTTACCACTTGTGCCACTGCTCTGGCCCCAACTTTGGTTACTAATCTGTTTCTTAATTCTTTTTAAGATATATCTATATTTTGGGATACTATCTTTATGTCAGTACATATTTTGTGCATATCTTCCTGAAGTTATTTTTTATAGAATTATATTTTAACTATATAATGCTTATCATTCCAGTATATTCAAAATTAATAACAATATTGTAACAATAATGATACAAATATATTAAAAGAAATAAAAATATAATCTTATTTTACTCAAAGTTATAAATTAAAAGTTGCTAATGAGATGTCAGTAAGCTGAATTCAAAAGACTATGAAAAATTTAACTATAGGAGAGTTTGAAAGCCTTTACATTTTATTCAGAAATGAAATAGTACCACTCTTGATCATAGTGTGGGGTTTTTGTTGTGATTTTTTTGTTTTGTTAAAGATTGTCTCTCTTGATTTCATTGTTCTTGACTTTGGCTTGGATATTTTATTCTGTCCTCCACTCAGTTTCTTTTCTTCTCCTTGTTATACTCTGGGGCCAAGGGTATTCATGATAACTCCCATTTGGACCATTGCATTTTTTCATGGAGTTATTCTAAATACCACATATAAGTGATATCATTGCGTATTTATCCTTCTTCTGGCTTACTTCATTTAACATAATATCTTCCAGTTCTATCATATTGTTATAAATTGCATGACTGCATCACTATTTACAGCTATGTAAGTATTTCATTGTACCACATCATCATCATCATCTACTTGTATATTGTTGGACATGGGGATAGATACTCAAAAGAGAGATAACGGTGTCATATGGAAGCTCAAATTTGAGTTTAGTGAGAGCCCTTCATGCTGTTTTCCATAGGGGTTAGACCAGGCAGAATTTCCATAAGCAGTGGATGAAAGTTCCTTTCTCATCACATCCCCACCAACTAAGATTGTTCCCAGTATTTTTGATATGTGCCATCCTCACTGGTGTAAGATGATATCTCATTGTTGTCTTGATTTGGATTTTCCTAATAAGTGATGATGAGCATATGAGCATATTTTAATGTGTCTGTTGGCCATCCATAAAAACTATTTTTAGGGAAAATTTAGAAATAATAAGACATTTGGACAGAAGAGATAAAACAGCAGGTAGAATGTTTGCCTTATGTGTGGTCAACTCTGGTTTTATACACAGCACTCCATATGGTCCCTCAAGCCAACCAAGAACTATTTTAAATGCAGAATGAATCTTAAGACTAGCTAGATGTAGCCCCCAAACCAAAACACAGTAATGAAAAAAAAGAAAAGAAATAATTGACAGTTTAGGAAACAAATGAGATAAAATATAATTATTAACAATTTTCTAGATTTTTCTAGAGCAGTGGTCCTCAAACTATGGCCCGCTGGCCACCTATTGTATTTGTATCTGTTTTGTTTCTTCATTGCAAAATAAGATATATGCAGTGTGCATAAGAATTCGTTCATAAGTTTTGTTTTTACTATAGTCAGACCCTCCAATGGTCTGAGGGACAGTGAACTGGCCCCCTGTTTAAAAAGTTTGAGGACCCCTGTCTAGAGCAACAGCAACAGCTGCTTATTACAGTGAAAATTTATAACGTTTGATACATTTCTTATTAATTTCAAATAACATAATTAAAAAAAACAAAAATATACTAAACTTTAAAAATAAACTCAAAGATGTACACAGCCTGGTCATTTATTAAAACATGATTGTTATTTAATATATTGTATATAATTGAATACATATATTGTATATGTCTCAATATATGTATGTTCTGTTTCCCTATTTTTGTGACTATGCTAGTTTTAACATATCTACAGATTCTCTAAAAACTTCCCTGAAAAGGTAAAAAATTCACTTACTTTCTTTTGCATATACAGGGTATGTAGCAGGGGTGGCGAACAGGATTTTTACCCTCACTCAAAATGGCAAAATGCAATATGTGTTTAATATATTAATTTTAAAATTATATGCCTTTGTGTGAGTGTTTGTCTGTTTTGGCATGTCATTGCGTGGTGTGGCTCTCTGACTCTCACAGTTTAAAATTTTGGCTCTTTTAGTCGAACTTGTTCGCTGCCCCTGGTATGTAGTGATTTTCTTTTAAAGAACTGTCTAATGGAAGTGATGTATGTAACTTTTGATTCCAAATCATAGAAGTCTTCATGGTTTCTGACATATTCTATTTCAGTTTATTCCATGGAGAAACTATCTAAAGTTATAAGAAATGACCTCACAAGCATTTAATCTACATCCTTAAAGACAAGAATCTGAGCTGTCAGATGATTGCAGCTTCAAGCAACATTCTAATTGCAACTTCTGTTGCGACACTGACCCGAAACTTTCTAAACAACACTTATCTCTGACACAAAAATGTAAAACTGTAAATATTTATATTGCTTATGGTCAGTAAAATTTGGGGAATCTTCATTACACAAAAGCGAATAAAATGTTTATATATTTTTTGTTATTTAATTTTTATTTGATTTAAGATTTGAAATTCTTAACTATTTTAGTTCCTAGAAGAATTATTGGAAGGTATACTAATTTTTTTCATACACATAAAACTTCCTTCAAAAGTATTAGCCTCTGACAGAATGGTACAATTTAGGAATTGAAATTACATTGACACTAATATCATAACACTCAGAGTTCATAGTTTGCTTAAGGATTTGCTCTCTGTGTTGTGCATCATATAAATCTGGAGATATGCAATGAATTATAATTGTCTTGTAGTTCATTCAGGAAATTTTTATTTTGATCATAGTGGCTTACATATTGTTGACAATAATATTTTAGGTACATATTTACATAAGATCAAAGGGGATTCCCATCACCGGTTTGTCTTCCCTACTCCTCCATTTTTGTCCTACCACTCATATCCTCTTCCCTCACCCCCAGGGCTGCTAGAATATGTGGTCCCCTCTGTACCTATCCTATTGCTTCGTAGTCTTACACCTGTTTGGTTCTGATGCCTCCTTTATTTCCCCCTCTAGTTGGGAGGCAGGAGTAGGTAGTTCAAGTTATGTGGATTTGATTGAAGAGGAGAAAAGTGATAAACTGGGGTAAAAGTCTAATGCGCCGGAAATAAGCAAAATTCTTCTAGAGGCTCTCGTCATCGGTTTGAGAGACGAAGGAGAAAAAGAAGGTGAAACACTCCACCCCTACGAAATGAAGTGTCAAATATCTATTAAGAGTTCCAACGAGAACGCTAAGCACCACCAGAACAGAACAAAACCAACGAATAAACAACCAAAAAAAAATGCCGTGGTCTTGAGATAGGCACCATGGCATAGCACATGAAGAGGGAAAAGAAGGGGCCAGAGAGATAACATAGAGGCAAGGCGTCTGCCTTTCATGCAGGAGGTCATCGGCCCGAATCTTGGTGCCCCACATGGTCCCTCGTGCCCGCCAGGAGCAATCTCTGAGCCCGGAGCCAGGCAAAATCCCCGAGCACTGCCTGGTGCCTCCCAAAAATCTGAAAAAAAAAAAAAAAGAAAAAGAAAAGAAGAAAAAAAAAAGGAGAAAAAAAAAGATAAGTGGGGGCAATAACTTCAATAACCACACTAAAACAAAGAAATCGACCAAAAATAAATAGGTAAATAAAATAATAATAGTAGTGACCTCCCCCAGGGGTTCCGGCGTGCAGGCGGGAGGTGTGAGTGAGGAGAAGCGTGAGTGAATTTCAGCCCCTTTGCGCGGCTTGGGTCGGCACCTCCCCCCAGGGGTTCCGGCGTGCAGGCGGGAGGCGTGAGTGAGGAGAGGCCTGAGTGAATTTCTGTCCCTTTGCGCGGTTTGGACTGCCCCCCCCAGGGACCCCTGCATGACAGCCGGAGAGGGTCCAGTGACCCCCTCCCCCCAGGTAGGTGCCTAGAAAGGCAAGTTGAGCTACCCGAATAGACGGGAGAGATAGGGCCAGCCATCTGGACTCGCAGGTGACCTAGAACAGTCCACCCCCCTGGACCCTGGAGTGGACCAGGGACTCCCCAAGGGTGAGGACAGATCCCAAAGTGTTGGACTGAGGGAACCCTTCAAGTGAGGCGTGGAGGGGGCGGAGCCCCAGTGACTCCCAGAGAAAGGAAAGGGGCATGAGAGCTAGGCTCAACAGCGCCAGTAACCATTGTGGCCAGGAGTGGAACTGCACCACTGACATAAGGAGCAGAAAGGTACAAGACCCACAGCAGGAAGGCTGCACTCTAGGTAGCAAAGGGGAGGACAAAGGGCTAGGCTCAACAAACTCACCCAACAGGCCCCTCTAGAAACACCTTCAGAAAGGGGACCAAAGCAGGCCAAAATTAGAAGCCACAGCACTCCAAAATACACCATTAAATACAAAGAACAATGCGTAAAGCAAGGAAATCGCTAATAACTGGAGACACCATGACAAATCCTATCAAATTTCCAAGTCCAACAAAGCGCACAGATCCACGGGAAGAAGACCTAAAAGCAGTCATGAGGAAGGAAATGCAAGAATTACTAAAAGAATTAAAAGAAACCCTAACAACCGAATATAAAAAATCCATGGACGAACGAATCAGCCAAATTAAAGAAGAAATGTCAAAGAACATGAGAGAGTCCATACAAAAAGAAGTGAAGGAATTAAAAGACAAGGTAACAAGCCTTACGAGCTAAAACACAGAGTTGGAGAAGCACATAGAAGAACTCGAAGGAAAACTGCAATCAAAAAATGATCAAGAAACCAACAAAGAAATAAAAGGCAAAGCACTGGAAGGAAAAATCCAATATCTAATGAACAAGGACAAAAGAAACAATCTAAGAATTGTGGGTATACCAGAAGGGGAGGAAATAGGGAAGGGGGTAGAACAGGTAGTCAGGGAGATAATAACAGAGAACTTTCCCACCCTCTGGAAAGACAATTCAGGACAAATCCAAGAAGTCAAGAGAGTCCCTAATAAAATAGACCCCAATAAACCCACACCAAGACACATAATAATCCAAATGGCAAAAAACAAAGAGAAAGAGGAACTCCTGAAAGCAATAAGGGAGAAAAAAAACCTCAAGTACAAAGGAAAGGACATAAGAATCAAACCAGATCTCCCATTTGAAATAATTCAAGCAAGAAGACAGTGGAATGACATATTTAAACGACTGAATGAAAGAAATTTCCAACCCAGGGTCCAATACCCAGCAAAACTATCATTCATATGGGAGGGCAGACTAAAAACATTCTCAAACATGAATGAACTTGAACTATTTGTGCAAACTAAGCCGATCCTAAGCGACTTACTCAGAGAAGAATTACACAATCCAAACCCCCGATTGTAACAACAACCACTCCACACAATACAACTGCACAACAGTCCTCTCTATCAATAATTTCCCTAAACGTAAACGGACTAAACTCTCCAATTAAAAGACACATAGTAGAGAACTGGGTTAGGAAAAATAAACCGGACTTCTGCTGTCTGCAAGAAACAAACCTACAGCTACAGGATAAGCACAGGCTTAGAATAAAAGGATGGAAAGTAATTATTCAGGCCAATGGAAAACAAAAAAGAGCAGGGACAGCCATTCTTATATCAGACCAAATTGTATTCAACCTCAAGAAAGTGATCAGAGACAAAGAGGGTCACTACTTACTGGTCAGGGGAACATTAGATCAAGAAACACTAACCCTGGTCAATATCTATGCACCTAATGTAGAGTCACCAAAATATGTGAGGCAACTACTGGCAAACCTGGAGAAACACATGAAGGGAATTGTGATAATAGTAGGGGACCTCAATACTCCACTATCACCACTGGACAGATCCTCCAAGCAGAAAAATAGCAAAGAAATAAGAGCTCTAAATGAAAAATTAGAAGATTTAGGGCTAACAGACTTATATAGAGCCCTCCATCCCCAGAAAGCAGAATACACATTCTTCTCAAACCCACATGGAACCTTCTCCAGAATAGACCATGTCTTAGGATACAAAGCCAACCTATGTAAGATCACAAAGGTAAGGATCATTAGAAGTACCATTTCAGATCACTATGCAACAGAGCTTAAAATTGATGTCAAGAAGAAGCATTGGAGGAAAACTAATACCTGGAGACTAAACAACATGCTGCTTAACAACAGCTGGATCAAAGAACAACTCAAGGAAGAAATAAAAAGATTCCTTGAGACAAATGACAATGAAGAGACAACATGTCAAAATCTATGGGACACAGCAAAAGCAGTAATTAGGGGGAAACTCATAGCAATACAGGCCTATGTCAAGAAACAGGAAAACAACAAAACCAACAGTTTAAAAGATCACCTCAAAGAATTGGAACAACAGCAACAGAGAAATCCAACCACAACCAGAAGGCAAGAAATAATAAAAACCAGAGCAGAAATAAACAACATCGAAACTAAGAAAACAATACAAAAAATCAATGAGACCAGGAGTTGGTTTTTCGAAAAAATAAACAAGATAGACAAACCATTGGCAAGACTCACCAAAAAAAAAGAGGGAAAACACCCAAATCACTAGGATCACAAATGAAAGGGGAGAGATTACAACAGAACCCCAAGAAATACAACATATCATGAGATCATATTATGAACAACTATACTCAAGTAGGCTAGAGAACCCAGTAGAAATCGACAGATTCTTGGACAAACACCCTCCTCCAAGACTGGAAAAGGAAGATCTAGAAAGTCTAAACAGACCAATCACTTCAGAGGAAATTGAAGAGGTAATTAAAAAACTCCCTAAGAACAAATGCCCAGGCCCAGATGGATTTACAGGTGAATTCTATCAAACATTTAAAGAAGACCTATTACCACTGTTCCAAAGGCTTTTCCAAACCATAGAAAAAACAGGAATCCTCCCCAACTCCTTTTATGAGGCCAATATCACACTCATTCCCAAAGAAGGCAAAGACACCACCAAAAAAGAAAACTACAGACCAATCTCACTAATGAACATAGATGCAAAGATACTCAACAAAATCTTAGCAAACCGAATCCAACACTTCATCAAAAAGATCATACATCACGACCAAGTGGGTTTCATACCAGGAATGCAAGGTTGGTTCAACATACGCAAATCAATAAACATGATACATCACATCAACAACATGAAAGACAAAAACCACATGATCATATCAATCGATGCAGAGAAGGCATTTGACAAAATCCAACATCCTTTCATGTTAAAGACACTCAGCAAAATAGGGTTAGAAGGAACCTTCCTCAAGATAGTTACAGCTATTTATGAAAAGCCTACAGCCAACATTATACTTAATGGCGAGAAACTAGAAGCATTCCCACTAAGGTCAGGAACTAGGCAAGGCTGTCCACTCTCTCCACTCTTATTCAATATAACCTTAGAAGTCCTAGCAATAGCAATCCGACAAGAGAAAGGAATCAAAGGAATTCAAGTAGGGAAAGATGAACACAAGCTAGCTCTATTTGCCGACGATATGATGATATACATCAAAAACCCTAAAGAGTCCACAGTAAAACTACTAGAAACAATCAACCAATACAGCAAAGTGGCTGGATACAAAGTCAATACACAAAAGACAGTAGCGTTTCTATATACAAACAATGAAGTTGAGGAGAGAGAGATTAAAAATACAATCCCATTTAAGATAGTATCAAAAAATATCAAGTATCTAGGAATAAACCTTACAAGAGAAGTGAAAGACCTTTACCAGGGAAACTTCAAAACACTTCAGAAAGAAATTGAAGAAGATCTAAAGAAATGGAAGAACATCCCATGCTCATGGATAGGTAGAATTAACATAGTCAAAATGACTATCTTACCCAAACTTCTATATAGATTTAATGCAATCCCTATCCAAATTCAGACACAATTCTTTAAAGAAATAGAACAATCAATCACAAAATTCATCTGGAACCACAAAAGACCCAGGATAGCCAAACACATACTGAAAAACAAGAAGCTGGGAGGCATCTCCTTACCTAACTTGAAACTATTCTATAAAGCCATAGTAATTAAAACAGCATGGTACTGGAACAGAGACAGGAACTCAGACCAGTGGATCAGAACAGAATTCCCAGACATAAACCCCCAGATATACAGCCAACTAATATTTGATAAAAGAGGCAAGAATCTGAAATGGAACAAAGAAAGCCTATTCAACAAATGGTGTTGGTACAACTGGAAAACCACATGTACGAAAGTGAAAATTGACCCATACCTCACTCCTTATACAAAAGTCAACTCAAAATGGATCAAAGACCTTGAAATCAGACCTGAATCTATAAAGTTTATCGAGAATAAAATAGGCAGAACACTCGAAGACCTATATATCAAAAAGGTCTTTGAGAACGGAGCACCAATGGCAAGAACGTTAGAATCAAATATAAACAAATGGGACTACATCAAACTAAAAAGCTTCTGCATGGCAAAAGAAACCCTACTTAATGCAAGAAGACAGCTAACAGAATGGGAAAAAATCTTCTCACTTGACATATCAGATAAAGGGCTGATATCTAGAACATACAAAGCACTCAGAAAGCTGAGCCCCTCAAAACCAAATAAAGCCATAGAAAAATGGGGAGATGAAATGAATAGACACTTCTCTGAGGAAGACAGAAGGATGGCCAACAAACACATGAAAACATGCTCACCTTCACTCATCATCAGGGAGATCCAAATCAAGACAACAATGAGATACCACCTTACACCAGTGAGGTTGGCTCACATCAAAAATAATGGAAACAACCTTTGTTGGCGAGGATGCGGTATGAAAGGAACTCTCATCCACTGCTGGTGGGAATGCCCCCTAGTCCAACATCTATGGAGAAAAGTCTGGAGAGTGCTCAAAGAACTCAGAATTGATTTGCCATTTGACCCAGCAATTGCTCTACTAGGCATATACCCACAAGATGGAAGGACATTCATTCCAAAATATATATGCACCCCACTATTTATTGCAGCACTCAGTATAATAGCCAAATCTTGGAACCAACCTCGATGTCCAACAACAGATGAATGGATCATTAAGATGTGGTACATATACACAATGGAATATTATATGGCAGTCAGAAACGATACAATCACAGACTTTGCAGCAACATGGATGGACCTAGATCATGTTATGTTAAACGAAGTAAGTCAGAAGACAAAAGATAAACACAGAATGGTAGCACTATTCTGAAACACCTAGAACACATAGTTTATACACAACTAAATCCTATCAAATAACAGGGTAGAAACTCCGAACACTGTAATAGTCAGCATAGACGTGGGAGCAGTGTCCAAAATACATGAAAAAGGAACAACGCAAACTCTCGACTACACATTATACCACAAAGAAAACAGCAACAACAGAAACGGCAGCATAGAGAGAGCAGGTATGTAATCAGACTTCTACAACAAAGGTCCACAATAATCCCTTAGAGTTCATATACAGGAACACAAGTATAGAACACCAAGGGAATTCACGGACTACAATGGCAGCATACCATAACACTACCTTTTAATGCCTTTATCTTACTATACTTTAAATAACCTCTCAGCTTTTCTGCCCTCAGGTGCCCTTGGATACAAAGGGCGGACGAACTAAGGTGGCAACTCGGGATACCACACGGGATACCATACCTTGCTTGCACTACGAGATGGCCACAAGAAAACTCTTTAACATACACTTTATCTCTAGGTAATACCTTCATTTAGGAATTGAAGCACGTGACCAGTCAGACCACTGAAGCAGTACCTGAGACGTACAGACTTAAACTACAGGCTCTATTCTTCGAACACATTCAATCAAACCAGCATTCCCTTGCTATTCTCTCCCCTCTTCTCACTACTTTTTTTTTTCTTCTTTTTTTTTTTCTTTTTCTTCTTCTATTCTGCTCATAACTTTTCTCCCTTTCTCCCCCCCTTTTCTCTCTAAGGTATTTTCTCTTTTCTCTCCCTTCAAACCCTTCCCATACACCTTCCCCTTTCCCCCCTCCGGAAATCCAACTATCCCCTCACCCCTCAATCCCATCCAGATCTCCCACCATATTAAAACTCTTCACCCCCAGTCCTTATTCTATTAGGCATCAAGATCGCCTCCTACCCAACGAACCAGTACCCAGCACCCAGGCGAGAGGACACCCAGATAAAACCACACCTCGTCTCCTGAAAGAAAAGACAGCCAACTCCCCTATGGACTCATGCTGCGAGGCCCTCCCGACCAACTCCCCCTAACGCGAACTGCTCCTTGAAACCGGGCCTAGATCCAAAAGTATCCCCAATGCAAGAACTCTTCCAAGACCCCCCTGCCGCAAATATTTACCAATCTGAAGAAGGTCAGGGGGTGGGTTAGGAAGATGCCCGGGAACCCACACACCACAAGAAAAACCCAAAAGACAATGGGAAAAACTGTACTTCCAACATAGGCATAAGACCTGTAATACACCACCTCTTTACCTGCCCTCCCCCAAATGTAAGGTAGTCTTTTGCACCACTTTGGTCCCATAAAAATTTCGCTAACTCATTTTATTTCTTTTTTTTTTTTAATTTATTTATTTATCTTTTTTTTAAATGTTTGTCCTTCATATATATTTGTGAGCACATACAGTTTCAATCCCCTCCCCCCCCTTTTTTTTTCTCTTCGTTTTTTGGTATGTGACCTGTGACTGTTATCCCATCAGTCCACCCACGAATACACAGACATTATAATGTAGCACCACTTCCCCCTACAAAGGCACACTAAGTAAAGGGGAAATTTTACATTTAAAAAAAATAAAAGAGAGCTCTTATCTACTAGAGATAGGAACTCATAGTTATTTAAAATATAGGGATATCTCCTGCCTTGAAAATATGTCATGTGGAATCAAATTAGACCTCAGGTGATTAGATACCATTCATCCAGTCTTGAACCCTGGATCCCCGACATAGAAACGGCACAGATCTCCACAACAGCTGCAGGAAACAAACTCCATCCAGGACGGCCTTAATAGGATGAGACCAACAACAAGGCCCAGCTCTAACATGATATCCTGACAACGGGGAAAATGCGATCATCTTGACCTTAGAGCAGATTAGCCTACCTTACCAACTAACGACAAGACAAAACCAGAAGTCTTGGCTCCCTTTGGTAGGACAAAAACCCAAGATCGGGATTTACAGATGACTGGCTGCTTGATCCACGACCAGACTGTATACATCTTGGGACCAATAAATAAGCCCTAGTTTAGGGTTTGAACTATGACCTGCACAAGAATCATGATCCCCAGCCCCAAAGATCCGGCAGAGACAATTGTAACGGAATGGGGCTATTGGGAGCACAAAGAAAGACGCTATCCTAGGTGCCACCCTAGGCTCAGTGCAAAGACCAAGATCATCAACCACAGAAGATGGATTAAAATGACACTGAGGTAACAGAACCTCTAGAACCACAAAGACTGACTTCATCATAAGTCCCACCTCAGGATCTGTACAGATACTGAGACCTCTAAACACAGAACAGAAGTCTTCCACACACCAAAGGGGAAAAAAAAAAAAAAAAGAAAGAAAAAAAAAAAAAAAAAAACACCACCGGGAAAGTAAAGGATCCTGAGCAATGTCTAGAGTTGATCCCATGACAGTATGCTCCAAGGACGGAGAAATCCCATATCTCTTAGGCCAAATAAATTCTTTTTCGAATGACCCCAATATTTACTGTGCCAGGGCAGGAGGGAAAAAAAACAAAAATACAAAAAGCACAAAACCTTGGTTATTTTTTTTGATATAAATATATATATTACCTTCATTTATTATTGTTATTATTATTTTTGATTTACCAATCTATTTTGGTCGATTTCTCTGTTTGGGTGTGATTATTGAAAGTGTAGTCCCCAATTATACTTATTTTTTTTTCTCTTCCTTTCTTCTCTTTCGTTATGTGCTATGCCATGTTTCTTAATTCAAGACCATGGCGTGATTTTTGTTTGTCTGTTTTTGTTTTATTTTTTTTCTACTTGTTTGCTTGTTTGTTTTGTCTGCTCTGTGTGGTGCTTATCGATATAGCTGGAGCCCTCACTGGATATTTGACACTTCTTTTGGTACTAGTGGAGTGTTTCACCTACTTTTTCTCCATCTCCCAGATTGATGATGAGAGCCTTTAGAAGGACTCCGCCCATTTTCGGGGTATTAGACTCTTACCCCAGTTATTGCTTTTTTCTCCTTCAAACAAAACCACGCAACTTGAACTAGCTAGTCCTGACTCCAGATAGAGGGGGAAATAAGGGAGGCATCAGGACCAAACAGGTGCAAGACTACTAAGTAGTGGGTTAGATACAGAGGGGACCACATATTCTAGCCGCCCTGGGGTGAGGGAAAAGGAAAAGGGAGGTAGGATAGAAACGGAGGCGTAGGGATGACAATTTGGCGATGGGAATCCCCCCTGATTTTATGTAAATATGTACCTAAAATATTATTGTCAACAATATGTAAGCCACTATGATCAAAATAAAAATTTATATTAAAAAAATAATAATAGTAGTACATGAAGATAAAAAGTAATATATGAAAAATAAACCAGATTTTTCCCCCTGCCCAGGCACAGTAAATATTGGGGTCATTCAAAAAGGGATTCACATGGCCTAAGATGTATGGGGTTTCTCCGCCCTTGGAGAGTATATTGTCATGGGATCAACTATAGACTCTGTTCATGATCCTTTATTCTCCCGGTGGTCCATTTGTGATGTTTGGGAGGCTTCTGGTCCTTCCTGGGTGATATAGTGAGTCCTCTGTATCTAGCGATCTCAGTATCTGCACAGTTACAGGGGTGGGACTTATGATGAAGTCAGTCTTAGTGGTTGTAGAAGTTCTGTTCCATCAGTATCATTTTAGTCCATCTTCTGTGGTTGGTGGTCTTGGTCTTGGCACTAAACCTGGGATGGCACCTAGGATAATGCCTTTCCTTGTGTTTCCAGAAGCCCCATTCCGTTACAATGGTCTCTGCCAGACCTTTGGAACTGGGATCATGGTTGTTGTGCAGGTCGTAGCTCAAACCCTAGGTTAGGGCTTTTTTATTGGTCCCAAGATATACACAGTCTGGTCATGGTTCTAGCAGCCAGTCCTCTGCAAATCGCGTTCTTGGTTTTTGGACCTACCAGCGGGTGACAAGTCTTCTGGTTTTGTCTTTTCAGTGGCTAGAAGGCCAGGATAACCTGCTCTTAAGTCAAGTTGTTCCCCTTTTCCTCGTTGTCAGGATATCGTATTAGAGCTGGCACTCGTTGGTGTTCCAGCAGTAATAAGGTTGTCCTGGATGGGGTTTGTTACTTGCAGCTGTTGTGAAGGACTGTGCCATTTCTGTGACTGGGATCCAGGGTTCAAGGTTCTATGGATGGGATCTAATCTCCTGAAGTCTAAGTTGATTCCACATGACATATTTTCAAGGTAAGAGTTATCCCTGTATTGTAAACAACTATGAGTTTCTATCTCTAGTAGATAAGAGCTCTTTTTTATGTGAGAGATTTCCCCCTTTTTTTAGTGTGCCTTTGCAGGGAGAAATGGTGCTACGTTATATTGTTGGTGCATTTGTGGGTGGACAGAGAGGAAAACAAAAACAGGTCACATACCCAAAAAGGATTAAAAAAAACAAAACAAAACAAAACAAAACCAAAAAAAAAAAGATAGGATTAAAAATGTATGTGCTCACATATGTATATGTGGACCAGAAAATTAACGGAGTATTTAAAGGACCAAAGAGGTGCAAAAGACTACCTTATATTTGGGGAAAGGCAGGTAAAGAGGAGGTGTAATACAGGTCTTATGTTTATGTTGGGAGTACAGGTTTTCCCGATGTCTTTTGGGTTTTTCTTGTAGTGTGTGGGTTCCCAGGCACCTTTCCATCACACCCCCTGACCTTCTTCAGATTGGTGAAAGATTTGTGGCAGGGAGGTCTTGGTAAGAGTTCTTGCATTGGGGCTACTTTTGGGCCTAAGTCCCGTTTCAAGTAGCAGTCCACCTTAGGGGAAGATGGTAGGGGGGGCCGCGCAGCATGGGTCCACAGGGGAGTTAGCTGCTTTTTCTTGCAGGAATCGAAGTGTGGGTTTGACTGGGTGTCTCTTCGTTTGGGTACTGGGTACTGGTTCATTGAGGTAGGAGGTCAATCTTGATGCCTAATAGATTTAGGACTGAGGGTGAAGAGTGTTAATACAGTGGGAAATATGGATGGGAATGAGGGATTAGGGGGTAAGATTTGAAATTCTTAACTATTTTAGTTCCTAGAAGAATTATTGGAAGGTATTCTAATTCTTTTCATACACATAAAACTTCCTTCAAAAGTATTAGCCTCTGACAGAATGGTACAATTTAGGAATTGAAATTACATTGACACTAATATCATAACACTCAGAGTTCATAGTTTGCTTAAGGATTTGCTCTCTGTGTTGTGCATCATATAAATCTGGAGATATGCAATGAATTATAATTGTCTTGTAGTTCATTCAGGAAATTTTCAGTGCTTAGAAATTCTCAGTTCTCTGCTGATTCATTCCTTGGTTCCTACTCCCAAATCCCTGTCACTCCTGGTTTTATTGTCTCCATAACTTTGCTCTTTTCTAGAATGCCCTAAAGTTGGAGTAATATTTCAGATTGAATTAATTTACTTAGAAATATGAACTTTGTTCTTTTGCATATAATGATATGGTAGCTCATACCTTTTTAGTGTTAGATAATTCAGTTCATTCATTTACTGCGAATATAATATTTTAGGTTTTAATGACTTTGTAGAGTCATCAAACATTTTGGAATAATGTTTTTTTTATATGCAAGTTTTCAGCCCCTTTGAATATAATTCATGAAGCGTTATAATTATATAATAATTGTATGTTGGGGTCGGAGCAATGGTGCAGCAGTAGGGCATTTGCCAGAATGGACTGCAATTCAATCCCCCAGCGTCCCATATGATCCCCCAAGCCAGGAACAATTTCTGAGCATCACCAGGTATGGCTCAAAAATCTAAAAAAATTAATAATTGTATGTTTACTTCTGGAAATAAACAACCAAACTGATTTCCAAAGTGGCTATATTGAATGATACATTGAAGAGTTTCTGTTGTTTCTCATTCTTGTCAATATTTGATATCAGTGCTTTAGGTTTTAGCAGTTCCAACATGATTCATAATAGATAATTTTGTTCTAATTTGCATTTTACTGGTGCTATACAATATACAGCAACTGTTTATGTTAAATACATATTTGTGATACATCCCAAGTTCTTCGGTGATTTTCAGTTAGATTGTGTGTATTTTTTAATTAAATTTAAGAGTTCTCTATATTTTGATATAAGTTCTTTGTCAGATTTAGCTTTTGTAAATATTATATCCCAGTCTATAGATTATCTTTTTAGTCTTAACCTCTTTTTCCTACTGAAACTAATATAGTGTTTTATTCAATTATTCTTGTCATTAAAAATGTACCAACTGAAAGAAACAATCCTAAGAGAAATTAGCTAGTAAAAAGCTCTAATATTAAGTGATAATAAATTTAATATGACTAGAGATAAAGGCTTTTAAGAGAACATTTCACTAATAAGTTTATGATGTTCATTTGCCAGAGGGCCTCTGAGAAATAGAGAATGGATTAGGCCTCCATTTATTAATGCAACTGGAACACTAAAGTTAATAAATGAATAAATAAATAAATGAAAGTATAGAGAAGGTAGAAACAAGTTGCATTACAGTGCTAAATGTATTCATTTAACAAATCAGTGCTTTGCTTTTAACCCTCGAACATAGTGCAGTATTATTCTGTGATTCTTACAATAATTCTAAAATATATTTATTCACAATGCTTAAGAATAAGGTGCTATTTAAACGAGACATGAGTGTAACTTGATAATGGCTGACATACTTTAACTTATCTATAGTTATCTAATATATAGTTACGTACACATATTACTTGAATTTATAGCTTCATTTATAAATAAAACCAAAATCTGAGACTCTTCAAAGTTGGAACACTCAAGTGAAATCAATGACCCTTTTTATTTTTATTTTTATTTTTTATTTTTGGCAAACCCAGTGGTGCTCAGGGATTACTCCTGGCTCTGAGCTCAGAAATTATTCCTGGCAAGCTATGAGGGACCATATGGGATGCCAGGAACTGAAGGTCTGTCCTGAGCTGGCTGTGTGCAAGACAAACTCCCTACCACTGTGTCATCTCTTCGCCTTTCAATGATCCCCTTTAAGAATCTATCAAAGGCACTGGCAGTCAAATATTTAGTATAAATATATTTAAAAGATGAAAATTAAAAAATATGAACAGTAAATATAAATGGTAAACTACAAACTGAAAGAGTAGAAATACTCTAACACCTGGAAATTAAACAGTGAACTACTGAACAACCAGTGAGTCAGAGATGAAATCAAAGAGGAAATCAAAACATTCCTGGAAACAAATGACAATGAAGACACAAATTATCAGAACTTATGGGACACAGCAAAAGCAGTACTAAGAGAATATTGATAGCTTTGCAAGCACACATCAGGAAGGAAGAAGGTCCTACATAAATAGTTTAATGACAGTTTATAAAATTATAAAATGATCAACAAAAGGAACCAAAAATAGGTAGGCAGAAAATAACTAAGCTTAGAACAGAAATCAATGAATTGGAAATCCAAAACACAATCTGAAAGATCAATGAAAGCAAAAGTTGGTTCTTTGAACAAATAAACAAGATTAATAAAAACTACCAAAACTCACAAAGAAATGGAGAGAGGAAAAACTTAGTAAACCAGATAAGAAATGAGCACAGGGAGATCACTACAGATGCTGCAGAGATTCAAAGGGTAATCAGATTACTTTGAGAAACTCTATGCCACAAAACATGAGAAACCGGAAGAAATGGATTAACTCTTGGACTCTTGTAATTTTCCATGATTAAATCAGGATGACCTAGCATATCTAAGTGGAATCATCACTACTAAGGAAATTAAAATGTATCAAAAGTCTTTCCAAAAACAAAACCCAGGCCCAGATGTATTCACCAGCAGATCTTTCAAACCTTTCAAGAGGAACTACAACCAATCTTTTTCAGGCTCTTTCATGAAGTTGAAGAAAGAGGAATATTCACAATTTGTTTTTATGAAGCTAACATCTCCTTGATAACAAAACCAGAAATGCTTCAAATAATGGAAACAACAAACCAATATCCCTGAAGAACACAGATGCAAATATCCTTAACAAAATCCTGGCAAATAGGATGCAACGCCTCATTAAGAAGGTCATACACTATATATCTTATGGTTTTGGGTCTGATATCAAGGTCTTTCATCCATTTGGATTTTACCTTCATACATGATGTTAACTGGGGGTCTAAGTTCAATTTTTTGCAAGTGGCTAGCCAGTTGTGCCAACAATACTTGTAGAAGAGGCTTTCTTTGCTCCATTTAGGATTTCTTGCTCCTTTATCAAAAATTAGGTGATTGCATGTCTGGGGAACATTCTCTGAGTATTCAAGCCTATTCCACTGGTCTGAGGGCCTGTCTTTTTTCCAATACCACACTTTTTTGATAACTATTGCTTTGTAGTAAAGTTTAAAGTTGGGGAAAGTAATTCCTCCCATATTCTTGTTCCCAATGATTGCTTTAGCTATTCTAGGGTGTTTATTGTTCCAAATGAATTTCAAAAGTGCCTGATCCACTTCTTTGAAGAATCTCATGGGTATCTTTAGAGGGATTGCATTAAATCTGTACAATGCTTTGGGGAGTATTGCCATTTTAATGATGTTAATCCTGCCAATTCATGAGCAGGGTATGTGCTTCCATTTCCGCATGTCCTCTCTTATTTCTTGGAGCAGAGTTTTATAGTTTTTTTGGTATAGATCCTTCACATTTTTAGTCAAGTTGATTCCAAGATATTTGAGTACATGTGGCACTATTATGAATGGGGTTGTTTTCTTTTTTTTTTTTTTAATATAATTTTTATTTTGATCATAGTGGCTTACATATTGTTGACAATAATATTTTAGGTACATATTTACATAAAATCAGGGGGGATTCCCATCCCCAAATTGTCCTCCCTACACCCCCGTTTCTGTCCTACCTCCCATTTCCTCTTCCCTCACCCCCAGGGCGGCTAGAATATGTGGTCCCCTCTGTCTCTAACCAACTACTTAGTAGTCTTGCATCAGTTTGGTCTTGATGCCTCCCTTATTTCCCCCTCTAAGTAGGGGCAGGGGTAGCTAGTTCAAGTTGCGTGGTTTTGCCTGAAAAAGAGAAAATAAATAAACCGGGGTAAGAGTTTAATACCCCGAAAATGGGCAGAATCCTTCTAGAGGTTCTCATCATCGATTTGGGAAATGAAGGAGAAAAAGAAGTTGAAACACTCCACCAGTACCAAAAGAAGTGTCAAATATCCAGTGAGGACTCCAGCTATAACGATAAGCACCACAAAAAAAACAGTTAAAAAACAAACCAAAACAAACTAAAAACAAACACAAACAAACAAAAAACACGCCGTGGTCTTGAAATAAGAAACATGGCGTAGCACATAACGAAAGAAAAGAAAGGAAGAGAAAGAAAAGAAAAAAAAAAAAAGAATAATTGGGGCCAACAATTTCAATAATCACATCCAAATTGAGGAATCGAGCAAAATAGCTAGGTAAATAAAAATAATAATAACAATAATAAATGAAGGTAAGATATATATATACATAACCAAGGTTTTGTGTTTTTTGTATTTTTTTTTCCCTCCTGCCCTGGCACAGTAAATATTGGGGTCATTCGAAAAGGAATTCACTTGCCCTATAAGATATGGGGTTTCTCCGTCCTTGGAGTATACTGTCATGGAATCAGCTCTAGTCTTTGCTCAGGATCATTACTCTCCAGGTTGTGGTTTTTTTTTTTTTTTTTTTGGTGTGTGGAAGGCTTCTGCTCTGTCCAGTGTGATACCGTCAGAGCTCTGTGTTTAGCAGTCCCAGTATCTGTACATATCCTAAGGTGGGACTTATGGTGAAGTCAGTCTTTGTGAATCTAGAGGTTCTGTTACCTCAGTGCCATTTTAATCCATCTTCTGTGGTTGGTGATCTTGGTCTTTGCGCTGAACCTAGGAAGGCATCTAGGATAGCGTCTTTCTTTGTTCTTCCAGAAGCCCCTTTCCGTTACAATTGTCTCTGCCGGACCTTTGGGACTGGGGATCATGCTTATTGTGCAGGTCTTAGTTCAAACCCTAGACTAGGGCTTTTTTATTGGTCCCAAGATGTATACAGTCTGGTCGTGGTTCTAGTATCCAGTCATCTGTAAATCACGATCTTGGCTTTTGGACCTACCAAAGGGTGCTGCGTCTTCTGGTTTTGTCTTGTCGTTAGCTGGTGAGGTAGGCTAAACTGCTCTAAGGTCAAGTTGTTCACATTTTCCTCATTGTCGAGATATCATGTTAGAGCTGGCCCTTGTTGTTGACCCTGCAGTAATAAGGCTGTCCCAGATGGAGATTGTTTCTTACAGCTGTTGTGAGGAGCTGTGCCGTTTCTATGTCTGGGATCCAGGGTTCAAGGCTGGTTGAATGGTATCTAATCACCTGAGGTCTAAGTTGATTCCACTTGACATATTTTCAAGGTAGGAGATAACCCTGTATTGTAAACAACTATGAGTTCCTATTTCTAGTAGATAAGAGCTCTTTTTTTTTTTAAATATGTAAGATTTCCCCTTTATTTAGTGTGCCTTTGCAGGGGGAAGTGGTGCTCCATTATATGTCGGAGTATTTGGGGTGGACAGAGTGGGTAACAGAGATAGGTCACATACCCAAAGACGATTAAAAAAAAAAAAAAAAAAAAAAAGGAAATAAAAGTGTATGTGCCCACAAATGTATATGTAAGGCAAACATTTAAATAAATAAGTTAATTAAAAAAAATAAAAAAAAATAAAATGAGTTAGCGAAGTTTTTAAAGGACCAACGTGGTGCAAAAGACTACTTTGCATTTGGGAGAGAACAGGTAAAGAGTTGGTGTATTACAGGTCTTATGCCTATGTTGGAAGTACAGTTTTCCCATTGTCTTTTGGATTTTTCTTGTGGTGTGTGGGTTCCCAGGCATCTTCCAATCACACACCCTGCCCCCCTTCAGATTGGTAAAAATTTGCAGCTGGGAGGTCTTGGAAGAGTTCTTGCATTGGGGATACTATTGGACCTAAGTCCGGTTTCAAGAAACAGTCCATGTTAGGGGGAGTTGGTAGGGAGGGTCTCGCAGCATGTGTCCACAGGGGAGTTGGCTGTCTTTTCTTGCAGGAGACGATGTGTGGGTTCGGTTGGGTGTCCCCTCGCCTGGGTGCTGGGTACTGGTTCATTGGGTAGGAGGTCAATCTTGATGCCTAAAAGATTAAGGACTGAGGGTGGAGAGTTTTAATATGGTGGGAGATCTGGATGGGATTGAGGGGTGAAGGGATAGTTGGATTTCCGGGGGGGAGAAAGGGGAAGGTATATGGGAGGGGTATGAAGGAAGAGAAAAGAGAAAATACCGTAGAAAGGGAGAAGAGAAAGGGAAAAAAGTAAAGAGAAGAGTAGAAGAGAAAAAGAAAAGAGAAGAGAAAAAAAATAGAGAGAAGAAAGGAGAGAATAGCAAGGGAATGCTGGTTTGGTTGAATGTGTTCGATGACTAGAGCCTGTAGTTTAGGTCTGTACATCGCAGGTACTGCTTTGGTGGTCTGACTGGTCACGTGCTTCGATTCCTAAAAGAAGGTTTAACCTAGAGATAAAGTGTATGTTAAAGAGTTTTCTCGTGGCCGTCTCATAGTGCAAGCAAGGTATGGTATCTCGTGTGGTATCCCGAATTGCCATCTTAGTTTGTCCGCCCTTTGTATCTAAGGGCGCCTGTGGAAAGAAAAGCTGAGAGGTTATTTTTAAAATATAGTAAGGTAAAGGGATTAAAACGTAGTGTTATGGTATGTTGCCATTGCATTACGTGATTTCCCGCGGTGTTCTATACTTGTGTTCCTGTTTACGATCTCTAAGGGATTATTGTGGGCCTTTGTTGTAGGAGTCTGGTTACATACCTGTTCTCTCCATGTTGCTGTTTCTGTTGTTGCTGTTTTCCTTGTGGTATAATGTGCAGTCAAGAGTTTGCATTGTTCCTTTTTCATGTATTTTGGACACTGCTCCCACGTATATGTTGACTATTACAGTGATCGGAGTTTCTACCCTGTTAAACCCTGTTATATGATTGTTAGGTATTAGTTGTGTATAAAATATATGTTCTAGGTGTTTCAGAATAGTGCTACCATTCTGTGTTTATCTTTTGTCTTCTGGCTTACTTCGTTTAACATAACATGATCTAGGTCCATCCACGTTGCTGCAAAGTCTGTGATTGTATCATTTCTAACTGCCATGTAATATTCCATTGTGTATATGTACCACATCTTAATGATCCATTCATCCGTTGTTGGACACCTAGGTTGGTTCCAAGATTTGGCTATTATACTGAGTGCTGCGATAAATAGTGGGGTGCATACGTATTTTGGAATGAATGTCCTTCCATCTTGTGGGTATATGCCTAGGAGGGCAATTGCTGGGTCAAATGGCAGCTCAATTCTGAGTTCTTTGAGCACTCTCCAGACTTTCCTCCATAGGTGTTGGACTAGGGGACATTCCCACCAGCAGTGGATGAGAGTTCCTTTCATACCGCATCCCCGCCAACAAAGGTTGTTTCCATTATTTTTGATGTGGGCCATCCTCACTGGTGTAAGGTGGTATCTCATTGTTGTCTTGATTTGGATCTCCCTGATGATGAGTGAAGGTGAGCATGTTTTCATGTGTTTGTTGGCCATCCTTCTGTCTTCCTCAGAGAAGTGTCTATTCATTTCGTCTCCCCATTTTTTTATAGCTTTGTTTGGTTTTGGGGGGCTCAGCTTTCTGAGTGCTTTGTATGTTCTAGATATCAGCCCTTTATCTGATATGTCGAGTGAAAAGATTTTTTCCCATTCTGTTAGCTGTCTTCTTGCGTTAAGCAGGGTTTCTTTTGCCATGCAGAAGCTTTTTAGTTTGATGTAGTCCCATTTGTTTATATTTGATGCTAACGTTCTTGCCATTGGTGCTCCATTCTCAAAGACATTTTTGATATATAGGTCTTTGAGTGTTCTGCCTATTTTATTCTCAATAAACTTTATGGATTCGGGTCTCATTTCAAGGTCTTTGATCCACCTTGAGTTGATTTTTGTATAAGGAGTAAGGTATGGGTTGATTTTCACTTTCGTACATGTGGTTTTCCAGTTGTACCAACACCATTTGTTGAATAGGCTTTCTTTGTTCCATTTCAGATTCTTGCCTCTTTTATCAAATATTAGTTGGCTATATACCTGGGGGTTTATGTCTGGGAATTCTGTTCTGACCCACTGGTCTGATGTCCTGTCTCTGTTCCAGTACCATGCTGTTTTGATTACTATGGCTTTATAGTATAGTTTCAAGTTAGGTAAGGAGATGCCTCCCAGCTTCTTGTTTTTCAGTATTTGTTTGGCTATCCTGGGTCTTTTGTGGTTCCAGATGAATTTTGTGAATGCTTTTTCTAATTCTTTAAAGAATTGTGTCTGGATTTGGATAGGGATTGCATTAAATCTATATAGGAGTTTGGGTAGGATAGTCATTTTGATTATGTTAATTCTACCTATCCATGAGCATGGGATGTTCTTCCATTTCTTTAGATCATCTTCAATTTCTTTCTGGAGTGTTTTGAAGTTTCCCTGGTATAGGTCTTTCACTTCTCTTGTAAGGTTGATTCCTAGATACTTGATATTTTTTGATACTATCTTAAACGGAATTGTATTTTTAATCTCTCTCTCCTCAACTTCATTGTTTGTATATAGAAACGCTACTGTCTTTTGTGTATTGACTTTGTAACCAGCCACTTTGCTGTATTGGCTAATTGTTTCTAGGAGTTTTACTGTGGACTCTTTAGGGTTTTTGATGTATATCATCATATCGTCGGCAAAGAGAGATAGCTTGTGTTCCTCTTTCCCAATTTGAATTCCTTTGATTTCCTTCTCTTGTCGGATTGCTATTGCTAGGACTTCTAAGGTTATATTGAATAAGAGTGGAGAGAGTGGACAGCCTTGCCTAGTTCCTGATCTTAGTGGGAATGCTTCTAGTTTCTCACCATTGAGTATAATGTTGGCTGTAGGCTTTTCATAGATAGCTGTAACTATCTTGAGGAAGGTTCCTTCTAACCCTATTTTGCTGAGTGTCTTTAACATGAAAGGATGTTGGATTTTGTCAAATGCCTTCTCTGCATCGATTGATATGATCATGTGGTTTTTGTCTTTCATGTTGTTGATGTGGTGTATAATGTTGATTGATTTGCGTATGTTGAACCAACCTTGCATTCCTGGGATGAATCCCACTTGATCGTGATGTATGATCTTTTTGATGAAGTGCTGGATTCGGTTTGCTAATATTTTATTGAGTATCTTTGCATCTATGTTCATTAGTGAGATTGGTCTGTAGTTTTCTTTTTTGGTAGTGTCTTTGCCTTCTTTGGGAATGAGTGTGATATTAGCCTCATAAAAGGAGTTGGGGAGGATTCCTGTTTTTTCTATGGTTTGGAAGAGCCTATGGAAAAGTGGTAGTAAGTCTTCTTGAAATGTTTGATAGAATTCACCTGTAAATCCATCTGGGCCTGGGCTTTTGTTCTTAGGGAGTTTTTTAATTACATCTTCAATTTCCTCTGAGGTGATTGGTCTGTTTAGGATTTCTAGATCTTCCTTTTCCAGTCTTGGAAGAGGGTGTTTTTCCAAGAATCTATCTATTTCTACTGGATTCTCTAGCCTAGTTGAGTATAGTTGTTCATAATATGATCTCATGATATGTTGTATTTCTTGGGGTTCTGTTGTAATCTCTCCCCTTTCATTTGTGATCCTACTGATTTGGGTGTTTTCTCTCTTTTTTTTTGGTGAGTTTTGCCAGTGGTTTGTCTATCTTGTTTATTTTTTCGAAAAACCAACTCCTGGTCTCATTGATTTTTTGTATTGTTTTCTTGGTTTCTATGTTGTTTATTTCTGCTCTGGTTTTTATTATTTCTTGCCTTCTGGATGTGGTTGGATTTCTCTGTTGCTGATGTTCCAATTCTTTGAGGTGATCTTTTAAACTGTTGGTTTTGTTATTTTCCTGATTCTTGACATAGGCCTGTATTGCTATGAGTTTCCCCCTAATTACTGCTTTTGCTGTGTCCCATAAATTTTGACATGTTGTCTCTTCATTGTCATTTGTCTCAAGGAATCTTTTTATTTCTTCCTTGAGTTGTTCTTTGATCCAGCTGTTGTTGAGCAGCATGTTGTTTAATCTCCAGGTATTAGTTTTTCTCCATTGCTTCTTCTTGACCTCAATTTTGAGCTCTGTGGCATAGTGATCTGAGAGGGTACTTCTAATGATCCTTACCTTTGTGGTCTTATATAGGTTGGCTTTGTATCCTAATATATGGTCTATTCTGGAGAAGGTTCCATGTGGGCTTGAGAAGAATGTGTATTCTGCTTTCTGGGGGTGGAGGGCTCTATATAAGTCTATTAGCCCTAAATCTTCTAATTTTTCATTCAGAGCTCTTATTTCTTTGCTATTTTTCTGTTTGGTGGATCTGTCCAGTGGTGATAGTGGAGTATTGAGGTCCCCTGCTATTATCACATTTCCCTTCATGTGTTTCTCCAGGTTTGCCAGTAGTTGCCTCACATATTTTGCTGGCTCTACATTAGGTGCATAGATATTGACCAGGGTTAGTGTTTCTTGATCTAATGTTCCCCTGATCAGTAAGTAGTGACCCTCTTTGTCTCTGATCACTTTCTTGAGGTTGAATGCAATTTGGTCTGATATAAGAATTGCTGTCCCTGCTCTTTTTTGTTTTCCATTGGCCTGAATAATTACTTTCCATCCTTTTATTCTAAGCCTGTGCTTATCCTGCATCTGTAGGTGTGTTTCTTGCAGACAGCAGAAGTCCGGTTTATTTTTCCTAATCCAGTTCTCTACTATGTGTCTTTTAATTGGAGAGTTTAGTCCGTTAACATTTAGGGAGATTATTGAGAGAGAGGATTTTTGTGTAGTTGTGTTGTGTAGGGTGGTTTTTGTTACAATCGGGGGTTTGGATTGTGTAATTCGTCTTTGAGTAAGTCGTTTAGGATCGGTTTTGTTTGCACAAATAGTTCAAATTCGTTCTTGTTTGAGAATGTTTTTAGTCTATCCTCCCATATGAATGTAAGTTTTGCTGGGTATTGGACCCTAGGTTGGAAATTTCTTTCATTCAGTCGTTTAAATATGTTATTCCATTGTCTTCTTGCTTGAATTATTTCAAATGGGAGATCTGGTTTGATTCTTATGTCCCTACCTTGGTACTTGAGGTTTCTTTTCTTCCTTATTGCTTTAAGGAGTTCTTCTTTCTCTTTGTTTTTTGCCAATTGGATTACCATGTGTCTTGGTGTTTGTTTATTGGGGTCTATCTTATTGGGAACTCTTTTTATTTCCTGTATTGGCATTGCAGTATCCTTCCAGAGGGTGGGGAAGTTCTCCGCTATTATCTCTCTGACTACTTGTTCTTCCCCTTTCCCTACTTCCTCCCCTTCTGGTATACCCACAATTCTTAGGTTGTTTCTTTTGTCCTTGTTCATTAGATACTGGACCTTTCCTTCCAGTGCTTTGCCTTTTATTTCTTTGTTGGTTTCTTGATCATTTTTTGTTTGCAGTTTTCCTTCGAGTTCTTCAATGTGTTTCTCCAATTCTGTGTTTCTGCTTGTAAGGCTTGTTACTTTGTCTGGGGTTGTTTTCTTAATGTCCATTTCTTCCTTATTACTATTGGTCAACACGTAGGCAAAACACTCCAGGACATTGAGACTACATGCATCTTCAAGGAGGAAACTGCACTCTCCAAGCAAGTGAAAGCAGAGTTTAACAAATAGAAATATATAAAGCTGAGAAGCTTCTGCACCTCAAATAAAATAGCACCCAGGATACAAGAGCCCCCACACTGAGTGGGAGAAACTATTCACCCAATACCCATCAGATAAGGGCTAATCTCCAAAATATACAAGGCACTGACAGAACTTTACAAGAAAAAAACATCTAATCCTATCAAAAAATGAGGAGAAGAAATAGACAAACACTTTGACAAAGAAGAAATACAAATGGCAAAGACTCATGAAAAAATGCTCCACATCACTAATCATCAGGGAGATGCAAATCAAAACAACTATGAGGTACCACCTCACACCACAGAGATTGGCACACATCACAAAGAAGGAGAACAAACAGTGTTGGCAGGGATGTAGAGAGAAAGGAAATCTTATCCACTGCTGGTGGGAATAATGTCTAGTTCAACCTTTATGGAAAGTGATATGGAGATTCCTCCAAAAACTGGAAATAGAGCTCCCATATGATCCAGCTATACCACTCCTAGGAATGTACCCTAGGAACACAAAAATACAATACAAAAATCCCTTCCTTACACCTATATTCATTGTAGCACTATTTACCATAGCGAGAACCTGGAAACAACCAAGATACCCTTCAACAGACGAATGGCTAAAGAAACTGTGGTACATATACTACACAATGAAATATAATGCAGCCGTCAGGAGAGAGGAAGTCATGAAATTTACCTATACATGAATGTACATAGAACCTATTATGCTCAGTGAAATAAGTCAGAGAGAGAGAGAAAAACGCAGAATGGTCTCACTCATCTATGGGTTTTAAAAAAAATGAGACATTCTTGCAATAATAATTTTCAGACACAAAAGAGAGAAGGGCTGGAAGTTACCTCTCACCTCATGAAGCTCACCACAAACAGGGATGAGTTTAGTTAGAGAAATAACTACATTTTGAACTATTCTAAAAATGAGAATGTATGAGGGAAATAGAAACCTGTCTAGAGTACAGGCGGGGGTTGGGTGGGGAGGAGGGAGATTTGGGACATTGGTGATGGGAATGTTTCATTGGTGATGGTGGTATTCCTTACATGACTGAAACCCAAACACAATCATGTATGTAATCAAGGTGTTTAAATAAAATATATATAAAACAGAAGGTCATAAACCATGACCAAGTAGATTTCATTCCAGGAATGCAAGGATGGTTTAACATACATAAATCAATCAACATAATATACCATACCAACAAAAAGAAAAATAAAAACCACATGATCATATCAATAGATGCATAGAAAGCATTCAATAACATCAAAAATTTATCTTGATAAAAAAATCTCTCATCGAGATGGGAATGGAAGGAACTTTTCTCAGTATAGTCAAGGCCATCTACCACGAGCCAATGGCAAATATTATTCTCAATAGAGATAAACTGAAAGCCTTCTAAAATCTGGTACAAAATAAGGCTGCTCTCTCTCACCACTAACTCCTATTAAACATAGTGCTGAAAATTCTTGCCATAGCAATTAGATAAAAAAAAAGATATCAAGGGCATCCATTGGAAAGGAAAAGATAAGAAAAGAAGAAGTCAAGCTCTCACTGTTTTCAGGTGACATGCTACTATATATAGAAAACCCTAACAACTCTACCAAAAAGCTTTTAGAAACAATAGAATCATATAGCAAAGTACCAGGCTACAAAGTAAACACTCAAAAATTAATGGCCTCCCTAGATTCCAATCATAATAGAGAAGATATGGACATTAAAAAAATTCCTTTCACATTAGTGTCACACAAACTCAAATACTGTGGAGTCAACTTAACTAAGGAGGTGAAGGACCTATACAAAGAAAACTACAAAGCACTGCTTCCAGAAATAAAGAGATACAAGGAAATAAAGACACATACCCTGTTCATGGACTGGGAGGAGTAACATCATAAAAATGAAAATACTCCCCAAAACTTTGTACATATTTAATGCAATTCCTCTAAGAATACGTATGACATTCTTCAAAGAGGATCAACACTCCTGAATTTTATTTGGAAAATAAACACCACGAATAGCTAGAGAACAACCCTTAGGAAAAGGAACATGGGAGGCATCACTTTCCCCAACTTTAAATTGTATTACAAAGCAATAGTCATTAAAACAGCAGGGTATTGGAATAAAGAAATATCATCAGATCACTGGAATAGACTTGAGTATTTAAAGAATCTTTCCAAACATACAATCAATCAATCTTTGATAAAAGAGCAATAAATGCAAAATGGAGCAATAAAAGTCTCTTTAACAAGTGGTGTTGGAAAAACTGGTCAGCCACTTGCAAAATGATTAAATCAGACCTCCACTTAACACCATGCACAAAGGTCTAATCTATGTAAATTAAAGATCTTAATATCAGACCTGCAACCATAAAGTATATAGAACAACACATAGGTAAGACACTCCATGACATTGAAACTAAAGGTATCTTCAAGGAGGAAACATCACTCTCCAAACAAGTGGAAGCAGAGATAAACAGATGGGACTATATTAAATTGAGAAGCTTCTGCACCTCATAGAAATAGTAGCTACGATACAAAACCCACCCACAGAATGGGAGAAACGATTCTCTCAATACCAATTAGATAAGGGGCTAATATCTAAGATATACAAGGTACTGACAAATAACAAGAAAAAAAAACTAACCTCATCAAAAAATGGGGAGAAGAAATGAGCAGTCAATTTCTCAAAGAAGAAATACAAATACCCAAAAGGCACATGGAAAAAAGCACCACATCACTAATCATCTTGGATATTCAAATCAAAACAATAATGAGGAACCATCTCACACCACAGAGACTGGCACATATCACAAAGAACAAGAACAATCTGTACTGGCAGGAATGTGGGGAGAAAGGAACTCTCATTCACTGCTTCTGTGAATGGCCTCTAGTCTAGCCTTTATGGAAAACAATATGGTGTTTGCTCAAAAAACTGGAAATTGATGGGGCCGAAGAGATAGCATGGAGGTAGGGCATTTGCCTTGCATGCAGAAGGATGGTGGTTCAAATCCCGGCATTCCATATGGTCTCCCGAGTCTGCCAGGAGCGATTTCTGAGCATAGACCCAGGAGTAACCCCTGAGCACTGATGGGTGTGACCCCCTAAACAACAACAACAACAACAACAACAAAACCCTGCAAATTGAGCTACTGTATGATCCAGCAATACCACTCCTAGAGATATACCCTATGAATACAAAAATGCAGTACAAAAATGCCTTCTGCACCCTATATTTATTGCAGCTCTATTTATAATAGCCAAAATCTGGAATATGCCCTTCAACAGTTTAATGACTAAAAAAATTATGGTACATATACACAATGGAATATTATGTAGCTGTCAGAAGAGATGAAGTCATAACATTTTCTTATACATGGATGGGCTTGGAAACTATTATGCTGAGTGAAAAAAGTCAGAGGGAAAGAGAGAGACAGAGAATACTCTCACTCATCTATATATTTAAGAAAAATAAAGGACATTATTGTACAAATGCCCAGAGACAAGAGAGATGAGAGCCGAAAGGACAAGCTCATGCTATGAAGCTCACCACAAAGAGTGGTGAGTGCTAATAAAGAAATAACTACACTAACAACTATCATTACAGTGTTCAAGAGTGAGAGAAGTAGAATGCCTGTCTCAAATACAGACAGGGGTGGGGGAGGAGGAAGATGGGGGATACTGGTACTGGGAATGTTGCACTGGTGAAGGAAGCATTCTTTTTATGACTGAAACCCAACTACAAATATGCTTGTAATCATGGTGCTTAAATAAAGGCATAAATTGATTATGTAGTATAAGTGATTTACCAAATGAGTGAATTACCTATTTGTCAGAGTAATAGGGAACATCAAATGACCATAAAAGTACAAGATGATTTGTTGGTCAGGGACACTTGAAGAAAGATTAGAAACTGACCAGATTTACCTTACCAGAGAAGAAATTTGACTTGTAAACATAAAAACTGGATTAAATCTTTTTGAACTTTTTTCTCCTGCTATGCTCAATGCCTTTTAGGTTCGAAAGAATGCTATCAATATATATATATACATATATGTATATATATATATGAATATATAATGATGGATTGATTCTCAGGAACTGAACTCATTCTCTCTACTCTGTAAGCAGGTTGCAGAAGGTCTTTTAAATTTCTAAATTGTGTCTATATGTTTGCTTCATAAGAACTTTAATAGCAATATTTGATTGGCAAACATTTGAGTGACAGGCAAAAGAGAGTGGAAGAATGGGCAACAAAAGCCAGATATTCACATAAATAGGGTTAGAGAAGGAGGAAAAAAGTTGGATAAAAGAAATTGGAATCAGCATATTTAAAGTGGGCCTGTATTCGTTGTGTTAATTAACATTAATTTGCAATTTGTATATTACAATTTTTAATTTTACTAAAGTATTATTGATGAAAAATTAGATCATGGCTAATGCTCGTTCAATTCTTTGAGAATTAACCAAATGTATACTATGGGTTCAGAAGTTTTTATACAAATGTATGTACTTGAAATACTACTGTAAATGATTTATAATCCACTGTGGTCAAGATAAAAATTATTAATAAAAAAGTAAAGACAACTAAAAAAACTTGGATTAAATCTTATATCTAAATATAATTACATAGGTACATGTTGGAAAAATATGAGAGAGACACTCATTTGAAAACTTAGTAGTACTTCAAAATGATACCAATTCTATTTTTTTTTTTTTTTGGTTTTTTGGGTCACACCCGGCAGTGCTCAGGGGTTACTCCTGGCTGTCTGCTAAGAAATAGCTCCTGGCAGGCACGGGGGACCATATGGGACACCGGGATTCGAACCAACCACCTTAGGTCCTGGCTCGGCTGCTTGCAAGGTAAACACTGCTGTGCTATCTCTCCGGGCCCATGATACCAATTCTTAAATGATTCAGCAATGCTATTGGAAAATGTCTACTGCCCTCTTAGAAAATATATTTCAAAATATGCTTCTTGGAACAAGGAAAATAGTAATGTAGACATTATAGTAAATGCAAAAAATATATACTTGTTGATCATAACATACACTGACTATTGTTTTTAGTTATGGAAATTACACTTTTGGAAATTTAAAAATAACTAAATAACTGCAACATATTCCAAAGAGGGTGCTTTATGGTCTTTGCTTATAAATAACAGATAACAAAGCAAACTCATTTCCTTGAGAGGGAGAGGGTGGTTTCTGGAATTACAAACTCTCTTTAGGAATAGAAAACTTGGCAATGCTCTCTTTAGATATTTCCTTGCTTAATTTTTGGCAACAAGATGTTTGTCACATAGAAGTTTGACTTTTTTCTGTAGATCTATATGTTTTATCTTCTAGAAATCAGGAAATTATTCTAAGTTCTCCTGGAAAAATTCTGAAGAAATTGAGTCTATCAGCTAAGTATGTATGTTAGCACAGTTTTTGAACCCACCTCCTTGGAGGCCTCAAGCAAATACTCCAAGCACAACCATATGTGGCCAAAGTCAATACTCACACACACACACACACACACACACACACACACAAATACCATGAATTTTAACACTATTGTAACTTCCGAAAGTGTAATAAAATGAAAAAAAAAAACTTCATTAATTCAATAGCCAGATCGCTGAGCAAAGTTTAGGATGAGAGTGAGTCTTGAACGCAAGAACTCTAAGATGTTATGTTGCTTAGGCCCTGTGGTGTATGGAATTACATGTTCCATCACAGTCATACTGGGATAGAGGTAAATGTAGGGTCACAACTGGTGGTGTTTTTTAAGATGTTAATATTGTCTTTTACAACACATCTTCTGTTTCTTAAGTGTAGCTATACCACCATCATACTATTACATTAAAAGCAGAAAAAGATTAGATCTGAAAAGATAGTAGAACAGGACACTTGCCTTGAATATGATTGACACATGCCCTACCCCTGGCAACCAATATGGCCCCCTGAGCAAGGAATGATTCCTGACCTCAAAGACATAAATAAGTCTTGAGCACCATTGAGTGTTGCCCCAAAATAACCCAACACATGAACAACCCTCCCAAAAAAAACAAAAAGTATCAAGTGATTTTAATTTGCAAGAAAGTATAAAATTTATTTTAAATGGGTTATTGTGTTTTATAATGTTTAAAATAAAATTTTTAAATAAGTGACTTCATTAGTATTAGTGGTTAATTGTTCTATGTAGAAATCCACTGGGAATATAAAGTCAAAACAAGAATAAAGCCAAGCATATATTTTTTCACTTGATTTCCCTTTTCTTTTTTAAAAAGACATTTGTTTTAATTTTTTATTTTGTTTTAAGTTTGTTTTCTCTTTTCTGTGTTCTTTTTACAATGAAATTCAACATATGAGTTTTTTTTCTAGAAAAATATCAGTGTGAACCAAATGACCTTATGCCAGAAAATCAAGAACTCAGCCAAAGTATAAAAAGAAGTTTTAAAATAGTATGCACAAGAATGAGGAGAATCCATGTGTATTTTTTCTTGAATATCACTACCTTTTTTTTAACACAATGTCCTAAAGGACCTAAATTTTCCTAAGGGCTAAGCAGACAACAGGCACAATCTCACGCCCTTGCTTCCCAGGGACATGACCCGGATATGGTGGAAAGAACAGGACAGCAAAATCCTTTTTCATTTATGTGTCTATGTGCATGTTTTCATGGCCTTAAATGTCCCCACTATAAAGGCAAAAGACATAGTCATGAAATAATGTAAAACATATTGCAAATAAAATGCAATGTTTCTTCTAAAGGAAAGAAACTGAGGATTTAAAAATTGAAAATGTTGACTATTAGAAATTATTAGGCATGTCATACAAAGTAATTATAAATATGTATTTTAAAATTAAACTGTAAAATTTCTCCCTACCAACTCCCCCTAATGTGGACTGTTTCTTGAAACCGGACCTAGGTCCAAAAGTATCCCCAATGCAAGAACTCTTCCAAGACCTCCCTGCCGCAAATTTTTACCAATCTGAAGAAGGTCAGGGGGTGTGATAGAAAGATGCCTGGGAACCCACACACCACAAGAAAAACCCAAAAGAAAATGGGAAAACCTGTACTTCCAACATAAGCATAAGACCTGTAATACACCACCTCTTTACCTGCTTTCCCCCAAATGTAAGGTAGTCTTTTGCATCACTTTGGTCTTTTAAAAACTTCACTAACTCATTTTATTTCTTTTTTTTAATTTTTTTTAAATGTCTGTCCTACATATACACATGTGAGCACATACATTTTTATTCCCTTTTTTTTTTTTTAGGTTTCTTTCTTTCTTTTTCTTTTTTTTTCTTTTTATCGTTCTTGGGTATGTGACCTGTTTCTCTTATCTCCTCTGTCCACCCCCAAATGCACCGACAATATAATATAGCACCATTTCTTCCTGCAAAGGCATACTAAAAAAAAAGGGGGAAATCTTACATATAAAAAAGAGCTTTTATCTACTAGAGATAGGAACTCATAGTTATTAACAATACAGGGATATCTCCTACCTTGAAAATATGTCAAGTGGAATCAACTTAGACCTCAGGTGACTAGATACCATCCATTCAGCCTTGAACCCTGGATCCCAGACATAGAAACGGCACAGTTCTTCACAACAGCTGCAGGAAACAAATCCCATCCGGGACAGCCTTAATACTGCAGGGTCACCAACAAGGGCCAGCTCTAACATGATATCTTGACAACGAGGAAAATGTGAACAACTTGACCTTAGAGCAGATTAGCCTACCTTACAAGCTAACAACAAGACAAAACCAGAAGACTTGTCACCCTTTGGTAGGTCCAAAAGCCAAGATCACAATTTACAGATGACTGGCTGCTAGAACCATGACCAGACTGTATACATCTTGGGTCCAATAAAAAAGCCCTTGTTTAGGGTTTGAACTATGACCTGCACAATAAACATGATCCCCAGTTCCAAAGGTCTGGCAGAGACAATTGTAACGGAATGGGGCTTCTGGAAGCACAAAGAAAGATGTTATCCTAGGTGCCATCCTAGGTTCAGCGCAAAGACCAAGATCACTAACCACAGAAGATGGATTAAAATGACACTGAGGGAATAGAACCTCTAGAACCACAAAGACTGACTTCATCATAAGTCCCACTTCAGGATCTGTGCAGATACTGAGACCTCCAGACACAGAGGTCTGATTGTATCACCCAGGACAGAGCAGAAGTCTTCCACATACCACAAAAGCACCACCGGGAGAGTAAATGATCCTGAACAGAGTCTATAGTTGATCCCATGACAATATACTCCAAGGACGGAGAAACCCCATATTTCTTAGGCCAAGTGAATTCCTTTTCGAATGACCCCAATATTTACTGTGCCAGGGCAGGAGAGAAAAAACAAAAATACAAAAAGCACAAAACCTTGGTTATTTTTTATATATTATTTTTTATCTTCATTTATTATTATTATTATTTTTATTTACCTATCTATTTTTGGTCAATTTCTCTGTTTGGGTGTGATTATTGAAATTGAAATTGTTGTCCCTAATTATACTTATTTTTTTTTCTTCCTTTCTTTTCTTTCTTTATGTGCTTTGCCATGTTTCTTATTTCAAGACCATGGCGTGTTTTTTTGTTTTGTTTTGTTTTGTTTTTGTTTGTCTGTTTTTCTTTGTTTTTTTTTTTGTTTGTTTTTTTGTGGTGCTTATCAATATAACTGGAGTCCTCACTGGATATTTGACACTTCTTTTGGTACTGGTGGAGTGTTTCACCTTCTTTTTCTCCTTCCTCTCTCAAATAGTTGATGAGAGCCCCTAGAAGGATTCCACCCATTTTCGGCATATTAGACTCTTACCCCAGTTTATTACTTTTCTCTTTTTTAAACAAAACCATGCATCTTGAACTAGCTAGTCCTGCCTCCAGTTAGAGGGGGAAATAAGGGAGACATCAAGACCAAACAGGTGCAAGACTACTAAGTAGTAGGTCAGATACAGTGGGGACCACATATTCTAGCCACCCTGGGGGTGAGGGAAGAGGAAATGGGAGGGAGGACAAAAATGGAGGTGTAGGGAGGATAATTTGGTGATGGGAATCCCCCCTGATTTTATGTAAATATGTACCTAAAATAATATTGTCAACAATATGTAAGCCACTATGATCAAAATAAAAATTATATTAAAAAAAGAAAAAAATTAAACTGTAAAATTCAACAAGTGTTTGGTGGAAATTTTTTCCTACTATTAAGCTTATAATTTTTTCCTATTGGGCCTTGAGAAAAAAGTAACACACATACATACACAACAAACCATATCACACCACATCATACCTCCCCAACCAAGTAATGGGTATTGAAGAATAAAAATAAACCATGCATGAGTTCATGCTTTTACCTGTAGTCAGTTGGAACCAGGGAATCATAACATTTCTTTCTTGCACTGAGCTTTGTGTAGAATTCCAGCACTTCCTAACTGCAAGAACCCCAGAATACTATGCTGATTAGTCCCTGTGATTCCTAAAATTACCTGTTCAATCCCAGCAGTACTGGGTACGAGTGTAACTAGGTCACATTTGGTGGTGCTTAAATATCTCCATGTTTGCAACTTGCAATGCTTGGGGGACCATGTGATTCTGGTGATCAAGAATAGGGAATGGGAACTGACTGCATGCAAGGCATGGATCTTAACCCCTATACTATCTCTCCCTCCCCTACACTCTCTTAAGAGATATTTTTCTCTTTGAAAAAAAATTTTTAATTAATATTTTCAATATTATGTGTCTCTTGTGTGATGGGGAAAGGGGTAGAAATTAGAGTAATAAAAACACTGATAAGGGGCCAAATAGATAGTACAGTGGGTAGGGCATTTGCTTTGCATGTGGCTAATCCTTTTTCTATCTTTGACATCTCATATAGTCCCCTGAGAAGCCAGGAATAATTCCTGAGTGGCACTGGGTGTGGCCCAATCCCCCTCCCCCCTATTGATGGGAATGGAGCAAGTAATTGAGGTAAAGCAGGTAGAGATCTTACTATGTACAAGGCCAACCTGGTTTTGATCCTTATTATTCCATATAGTCTCTCAAACCAACCTGGAGTAAGTATTAAGTGCAGAGCTAGCTGCTGAACATTCCTGGGTCTGAGGAAAAAATTCAATCAAATACAATAAAGTACTAGAAATCTAAATTACTAGAAATTTAATATTTTGCACTGTGACTGGGGGCTGAACCATTCAGTATGCCAGGTAAGAGGAGGGGCAGTTGAGCTAGGCCAACCTGTGGAGCTCAGTCACTGTGGCTGGGGGCTGAACCATGCTATCTGTCAGGTAGAGGGAGAGGTGGTTGACCTAGGCCAACTTGTTGAGCTCAGTCACTGCAGCTGGAGACTGAACCACACAGTCTGCCAGGTAAAGGGGGAGGGGTGCTTGACTCAGGCTGACCAGATCTGTGGAGCTCAGTCACTCCAAGCCAAACCACCAAATACAAAGAAATATGGGTAAACTAAGGAAGACACTAACTACTGGGAATATGAGAGAAATCCTAGCAAGTTTCCAAGTCCACCAAAACACATGTGCCCAATAGATGAAGACCTAAAAGCAGCATTGCAAGCCATGGCAAAAGAAATCAAGGAATAACTAGCCACAGAGTTTAAGAAATCCACAGGTGAACAAATCAACCAACTCAAAGAAAACCTTTTACAGAAGATGAGAGAATCCATACAAATGGAATTAAAGGAAATAAAAAATGACTTGGCAAGCCATAGTAGCAGAATTACACAGTTGGAGAATCACATAGAAGAATATGAAGAAAAACTACAAACCAAAAATGATAAAGAAGCCAATAAAGAAATAAAAGGTAAAAAATTGGAAGAAAAAGTTAGGTATTTAATGAACAAAGAAATAATCTATAGATTGTAGAAATATCAGAAGGGGGGGCGAGATAGGGAAAGGGAAAGGGAAAGAACAAGTGGTTAGGGAAATAATAGCAGAAAACTTTCCCACCCTTTAGAAAGAGGCTTTGGTATAAATCCAGGAGGTGAAAAAGAGTCCCTAATAAAATAAACCCTAATAAACCAACACCAAGACATATAGAAATCCAAATGGCAAAAAAGCAAAGAGAAAGATGAATTTCCTAAAACAATTAGGGAGAAAAAACCCTCAAATACAAAGGAAGAAACATAAGAATCAACCCAGATCTTCCATTTGAAACAATTCAAGCAAGAAGACAGTGGAATGACATATTTAAACAACTAAATGAAAGAAAATTCCAACCTAGAGTCTACTACCCAGCAAAATTCTCATTCATATGGAAGGCACAAAAGAACAGAAAAAAAATAACTTGCATTATTTGTGCAAACAAAACCAATTCTAAATGATATACTCAAAGATAAAGTACACAATCCAAATCCCCCAATTGTAACAACAACCCCCTACAAAATACAATTATACAACAGCCCTCTATCAATAATCTCCTTACATGTCAATGGACTAAACTCTCCCATTAAAAGACACATAGTAGAGATTTGGATTAGAAAACAAAAACTGGATTTCTGCTGCTTGCAAGTAACACACCTACAATACAGGATAGACTCAGGCTTAGAAAAAAAGATGAAAATCAATTATTCAAGTCAATGGAAAGCAAAAAATTCTGGGAAAGCCATTTTTATATCAGACCAAATTGCATTCAACCTCAAGAAAGTGATCAGAGACAAAGAGTGTAACTACTTACTGATCAAGGGAACACTAGACCAAGAAGTACTAACTCTGGTCAATATTTATGCACCAAATGCAGAGCCAGCAAAATATGTAAGGCATTTGCTCACCAACCTGAAGAAGCATATGGAAGGTAATGTGATAGTAGTAGGAGATTTCAATATTCCGTTATCACCACTGGACAGATCCACCAGATAGAAAACTAGCAAAGAAATTAGAGCCCTATATGAGAAATTAGAAGAACTAGGGCTAATGAATTATATAGGGCCCTCCACCCGCAGAAAGCAGAATACACATTCTTCTCAAGTGCACATGGAACTTTCTCCAGAATAGACCATGGCTTACGATATAAATATAACTTGCATAAAGTCACAAATATAAAGATTATTAGAAATACCCTATCAGATCACTTTGCAACAGAGATCAAGATTGACTGTAAAAAGAAGCAATGGAGAAAATCCAACACCTGATGATTAAACAACATTCTGCTCAACAACAGCTGGATCAAAGAGGAACTCAAGGAAGAAATACAAAGATTCCTTGAGACAAACAATAATGAAGAGACAAATTTTCAAAATCTATGCGACACAGCAAAAGCAGTAATTAGGGGGAAACTCATAGCAATACAGGTCTATCTCATGAAAGAGGAGAAGGACAAAATCAACAATTTAAATGAACACATTAAGGATCTGCAAAAACAGCAGCAAAGAAACACAACCAGAAGACAAGAAATAAAAACCAGAGCAGAAATATACAACATAGAAACTAAGAAAACAATACAAAAAACAATGAGACCAGGAATTGTTTTTTTAAAAGAATAAACAAGATAGACAAACCACTGGCAAGACTCACTAACAATAAATAAATAAATAAATAAATGAGAGAAAACACCCAAATAAATAGGATTACAAATGAAAGTGGAGAGATTACAAAAGAACCCCAAGAGATTCAACACATCATGAGGACTTGTTATGAACAACTATACTCAGTAAGGTTAGAGAACCCAGAAGAAACCGACAGATTTATGGAAAAATATCATCTTCCAAGACTGGATCAGGAAAATTTAGAAAGTCTAAAAAGGCCAATCACATCTGAGGAAATTGAATCAGTAATTAAGAAACTTCCCAAGAACAAAAGTCCAGGTCCAGATGATTTTACAGGTGAATTCTATCAAACATTCCAAGAGAATTACTACACTGATCCACAGGCTCTTCCAAAACATAGAAAAGACAGGAATCTTTTCTAATTCCTTTTCTGAGGATAATATCGCACTCATTCTCAAAGATGGCAAAGACACCACCAAGAAAGAAAACTACAGGCCAATCTCACTAGTGAACATAGATGCAAAAATCGTCAACAAAATCTTAGTAAACCAAAACCAGTACTACCTCAAAAAGTAGATTTCATCCCAGGGATGCAAGAATGGTTCAACATATGCAAATCAATCATATGCAAAAATGGCAAAGACACCACCAAGAAAGAAAACTACAGGCCAATCTCACTAGTGAACATAGATGCAAAAATCGTCAACAAAATCTTAGTAAACCAAAACCAGCACTACTCAAAAAGTAGATTTCATCCCAAGGATGTAAGAATGGTTCAACATATGCAAATAAATCAACATCATACACTACATCAACAAAAAAAAGTAAAAAATCACATGATTATATCAATCGATGAAGAGAAGGCCTTTGACAAAATCCAATACCTATTCATGGTAAAAACACTCATCAAAATAGGACAGGAAGAAACCTTCCTCAAGATAGTTACAGCTATCTATAATAAGCCATAGTCAACATTATTCTTAATGGTGAAAAACTGAAAGCTTTTCCACTAAAGTCAGAAACCAGTCAAGACTGTCCACTCTCTCCACTTTTATTCAATATAGTTTTAGAAGTCCCAGCAATAGCAATCAGACAAGAGAAGAGAATCAAAGGAATGCAAATAGGGAAAGAGAAACTCAAACTATTTCTTTTTTAAAGATGACATGATGATATACATTGAAAACCCTAAAGAGTTCACAGTACAACTCCTAGAAAAAGTTAACCAATACAGCAACGTGGCTGGCTACAAAGTCAATACACAAAAGACAGTAGTTTACAAATAATAAAGTAGAGGAGAAAGAGATTAAGGAGTCAATCCCATTTAAAATAGTATCCAAAAATATCAAGTACCTTGGTATCAACCTTAAAGAGAGGTGAAGGACCTATACCATGAAACTTCAAAACACTTCAGAAAGAAACTGAAGAGGACCTAAGGAAATGGAAGAACATCCCATGCTCAGAGGTAGGTAGAATCAACATAGTCAAAATGACTATCTTACCTAAACTTCTATATAGATTCAATGCAATCCCTATCTAAATTCAGACATCATTTTAAAGACAGAATAATCAATTATAAAATTCATCTAGAACCACATAAGACCCAGGTTAGCCAAGTACATACTGAAAAATCAGAAGCTGGGTGGCATCTCTTTACTTAACCTGAAGCTTTACTACAAAGCCACAGAGATCAAAACAGCATGGTACTGGAACAAAGACAGTCTCAGATCAGTGGGTTAGAATGGAATTGTAAGGGCTGGATGACCCGCTCTCCAGCTGCCTGGCACAGAGTAATGAAAAAGACTCAAACCCAGCAATGATGCAAGTGAGTTCTGATTTATTTTTCTGATCGATCAGGGTCCGAAAACGTTCTCGTAGCTGAGAAGAGGTTTGCGGACCCTGAGACCCTAAACCAGTCTTCTTTTATACAGAATTTTAAACAGACAGCTGCATTCTTATCGTTAAAGCACAACCTTGGAGAGAAACAGGAATGAGCACTGACGTGGGAGAACTGTGTTCGAGGGTGGGAGATAAGAAGATTTCAAATTCCAAGACTTTTGAGTAGGTGGGCCACACAGGAGCAGCTCGTAAAACGCAGGAAACAGGAGAGGGGAGCCGAGAACAGGCAGACAGCATCTGTAACTTCAGCAGATAAGAAATATGTAGGCACAGCATCTGTAACTCAGAAGATAAGAAATATGCAGGCAGCTAAAGAGAAATGACATACGGCTAGTTAAAAAATGAAACAGAAGTAAGACAATCCAGGCAAGAGAGTTTTATACCAAGTTTTAAGACTTTCAATCTTCATTACATGTTCATTTCTTTCAGAATATACAGAGAAAAACACCCAAACATACAGTCAACTAATATTTGAGAAAAGAGCCAAGAACTTGAAATTGAACAAAGATAGTCTCTTCAACAAATGGTGTTAGAACAACTGGATAACCACCTGTAAGAAATTAAAAATTGATCCATATCTCACATCTTACACAAAAGTCAACTCAAAATGGATTGAAATAAGACTCAAATCTATAAAGTTTATTGAGGAAAAAATGGGCATTATACTCCAAGACCTATATATCAAAAAAGTCTTTGAGGATAGAATACCAATGGCAAGAGCTTTAGCATCATACCTAAATAAATGGGACTACATCAAACTAAAAAGTTTCTGCCTTGCCAAGAAATCCTACTCAATACTAGAAGACAATTAATGGAATGGGAAAAATTTTTTGCACTCAACACGTCAAATAAAGGGCTGATATCTAGGATATACAAAGCACTCAGAAAGGTGAGCTCCAAAAAAAATCTAATAAAGCCATTGAAATATGGGGAGAAGAAACCAATAGACACTTATCCAAGGAAGAACAAAAGATGACCTCAGACACATGTAAACATGCTCATTTTCACTCGTCATTAAGGAAATCCAAATCAAGACAATAATGAGGTACCACTGTGTATATACACCAGTGAAGATGGCTCACATCAAAAATAATGGGTCCAATCTTTGTTGGTGGGGATGTGGTAAGAAAGGAATTCTCATCCACTGCTGGTGGGAATGCTGTCTGGTCCAACTCCTATGGAAAACACTGTGGAGAGTGCTCAGTAAACTCAGAATTGAGCTGCCATATTGCGACCCCCAGTGGGGACCCCCGACCTGCGGGGGTATGGAGATGAAGGTCGCTAGTAATTTGTGGGTCTTCTCGAGCAGAGCCGTTCTGTGAAGCAAACTGGAGAGGTTAGAAAGAAGGAGGCTTAAGACAACTCACGCTGCTCAAAAGCATTTATTTTAAGGGGTGGCTAGTTTTTATACAGAAAGCAAAATATGGGGTGTTGCAAACATGTCAATCATTCTTTGGGCAAAGGAGTATTCCAAACAAGGTAATGAACAACTTGTTTTTCAGTACTTTTTCACTGGTTACATTCTTGTAAGTGTTTACCTGCTTAAGCCAGGGGCAGAAAATAGGGAGGGGTAAGGAAGGAGGAGGAACTTAGGCAAGCTCATAGTCAACATTTCAAACATTATCTTAAAAGAACATCTTGTTTGCTTAAAGGGGCACCAAGTATGTAAACTATCACAAAAACTTTACTTAGCAAGTATGAAAAGAACTACTATAAAATGTCAGGGCACAAATGGTCAAAAAGGCTTATAAATCTTTATCCTATACAATGGTGAATTGTTCTGTCTAGAATAACTTCCTCCTGGCTAAGTAGCAAGGCCGCGCTGTATAATTTTAACTTTTAGTTATCAGCCATTTCCTCTGTTCCCGAAGCATATGTGCCTCCTGTCACATAGACAGCAATGCTAGAGGTTTGTGAGACTCCATTTTGTTCTAGGCTCCATCAGCCCCACACACCATATGACCCAACAATTGCTCTGCTGGGTATCTATCCCCAAGTCTGAAGGACATTCATCCCAAAGTATGCGTGCACTCCACTATTTATCGCAGCACTCAGTACAATAGCCAAGATTTGGAACCAACCTCAATGTCCAATAGCAGATGAGTGGATCATGAAGATGTGGTATTTATACATAATGGAATACTACATAGCAGTTAGAAATGATACAATCATGGATTTTGCAACAACGTGGTGGATCTACAAAATGTTATATTAAATGAAGCAAGCCAGAAGATGAAGGATAAACACAGAATGATAGCACTTTTCTGAGGTACATAGAATATACACCATATTATATATTATACATATAATATTCCATGAACAAATACAACAGTCTAATAGGGTAGAAACTCCAAGCACTGTAGGTGTCAACATTTACTGGAGAGTAGTATTCAAAACAAGTGGAAGAGGGACAACACAAAGCCTTGACTATCCATTATACCATAAAGAAACCAGCAACAATGAAAATAATGGCTTAGAGTGAACAGGTATGCAACCAGCTGTTTACTACAAAGACCTATAATAATGTCTTAGGGATCTTATACACAGTTACAGGTGAAGAATATGATTGGAAGCCAGAGACTCCAGCGGAAGCATTTCAAAACAATTGGTTTTAATGCCTTAATCTTACTAGATTTAAAATAACCTCTCAGCTTCTCTGTCCACCCCTGGGGATTCTTGGATACAAAGGTGGACACCCTAATTTGACACCTCAGTGCTCAGTCATACTAGATATCACATTCAGTTTGCATTATGAAAATGTCTTGATAAACACTCCAATGAACCCCCTTTCTCTGGTTTATGGCCTTTATTAGGACCTGAAGCATATGACCATCCAGACCACTGAAACAGTCAACTGCGAACCACAGACTTATATTATAGGACCTACTCATCGAACACTTTTGTGCAAATTAACATTTCCTTTCTCTCTCTTTTCTTTTCTCTTCTCACTACTTCTTTCTCCCCTTTTTTCTTCTACCTCTTCTTCCTCATCATCATCAATTCAATCTATGTCAAATAAAACCCACACTGTTACTTTCTCTTTAGGAAAGGAATTTTGATACATAAGATACATAAATGGACAGTACTACATAGGGTAGCAACCTAAATAGATAGGCCTCATTAGCACATTGTTTAGTACTTGAGACTCGAAACCTATGTGTATCCTAAAGTGCTCCAGTCATTATCTAACCCTGAAACCTTCATTTAGGAAGGCCCGACCCCATCACTGATGAAATGCTAGAAACTGGAAAAACCTGACAACTCTGACATACAAACTCATCCTCTTAGTTGATTTGTTAATTTTTCTCTTATTTTTACTATATTTTTTGTTCTCCTCTCTTATCTTTGGCTCTCACTTTTTTCCTTAATTACTTTTTAAAATTCATTTTTATTTATTTCTTCTATTTTATATATATATATAAGTATATATATATTTTTTCTCTTCCTTAACTTCACCTGTTTTAGTTCTGCTTGATACAAAAACCTACAAGAAAAAGTCTTGCATGGAATAATAGCTCAGGTCAAAACCAGGGCACAGAGATGATGAAGACTGACACTCTCACTCCCAAATGCACCAGAAATATAATATAGCACCATTTTTTTTGCAAAGACATAATAAAAAGGAGGACATTTTATGTATAGAAACAAGCTCTTATCTGCTAGGGATAAGAATTCATACACATTACAACACAGGGGCACGTTCTACCTTGAACATATGTCATGTGGACCCAATTTAGATTTCAGGTGATTAGATAGTGACCACCCAACCTGAATCCTAGATCCCAGACATAAAACTGACACAGTTCTCTGCAATAGTTTCAGGAACCAATCTCCCTCTGGGACATTCTTTATACTGCTCTGACACCAATATTTGCTGGTTTTGATATGACATCCTGACAATGAAGAAATGGCAACAACTCAGTCAAAGAGTAGGTTGTCTTACCTCACCTCCTAAAGATAAGATGAAATCAGAAGACATTTCATCCTTTGATTTGTATAAAAGCCAAGTTTGCTATCTACAGAAAACTGACTGTGACAACCATGACTGGGCAGAACTTATCCTGGGACCAATAAAAAAGCACATAATCTAGGCTTTGATTTATGATCTGTACAGCAACCAAGATTTCTAATTCCAGAGGTTTGACTGAGACAACTGCAACTGATCAAAACTGGAAACATAATGAAAGACTCTATCCTATGCTTCATCCTAGGATCAGGGCAAAAACCAAGACCACCAACTACAGAAGACTGATTAAAAAAACAGTGATGGAACAGAACTTCTAGAACTGTAAAGAATGACTCCATCCTAGGCTCCATCAATTGACCTGTGCAAATACCAAGATCTCTAGCTACAGAGGCATGATTTTATCATCCACGATGGAGCAGAAACTTTACAGACACCACTAAAAGACCTAGGGGAGAGTAAAAGAACATGTATGGCACCTGCAGTTATTTCCATGACAGTATACTTCAAGGGTGGAGAAACCCTTTATCTCTTAGGCCAAGGTAATTCCTTTTCTAATCTCCCCAATATTTACTGTGCCTATGCAAGAAATAAAAGATAGAAGCACTCATTAATTTTCTTTTGGTTTTGTTATTGTTGTTGTTTGTTGTTTTTTCCCATGTTTTTTTTTTGTGCTTTATTTTGGTTTTATTTCAGGACAGTGGAAATTGTGTGGTTGTTGTCTTTATTGCTGTGGTGCTTTTCAAGTTTTTTGTTTGATTTTTGTTTGATTTTTTGTATTAATGTTTTTCTTCATTTTGCCCTTTCTTTCCTTAAATTGATATTTATAACCTCTAGAAGGACTCCTCCCATTTTTTGCTTGTTTAATTATTTTCCCCCATTTTATTTTTTTCCTTTCGTTCAAACAGAACCACATATCTTGAACCATCTTGTTTTGCCTCACAAATTGAGGGGGAAATAATAAAGGGTACCAAGAACAAACAGTCATATGAACATTAAGTAGAAATAAAAAAAATGATCAGACTTAAACACCAAATCCAAAGCCAACTACAACAGAATAGATACCCAATCTACAACATGCTAGACAGAGGGGACCACTTGTATTAGCAGCCTGGGGGGTATATAAGGGGGATATGGGATGCATGCTGGGAAGAGGGGTGGAGGGAGGACAGCATTGGTTGTGGGAATGCCCCTGATTCAATGTCACTATGTACCTAAAATATTACTGTGAAAGATTTGTAATCCACTTTGGTCAAAATAAAAATTAAAAGAAGAGAAATTTAATATTATAAGAGCACAACAAATTCTGATATTATTATTATCTTGTAACTTATGAAAGGTTCTATGTTGATCAAAATACTGTATCTATAGTCAATTTGATGATGAGCTCCTGACTGATCATATTTTTGCTTGTCAATTAATTTTTTATGACTTTATCATCATTTTAATTTTGAATATCTATGTTTATTTCCTCATCCTTTCAAAAATTAAACATAATTTTGTTGTTATAAAATAGTCTTGTTCCTAGAGAAAACTGATAGAAGCTTCAAGATTTTCTGACAACCTGAGTAGAATCAGTTACTTGAAGTTTGGAGGATTGAAGCAATTGTCTAAAGTTGCACTGACCTAGCAAACACACTAATTAATACACTCCATTTGGAAGAGGAAGAGAAAGTGTGTCTCTATATCTTCCATAAAATATGATTTTTGAGTATATGTTTCCTTACTATTATTTTTAAATTTTTGATAGTCCACCATAACCATTAAATAATTGAGTAGGACAGTAATCTATTCAGTGGCTAAATCCAGTGCCTTGGAAGATAATGAGAAGAGACTTGCTACTATTTGAGTTTCTCATCTTTTACTTACTTGAATTTTGGCATCTCCAGCATTTTGAAAGTCTCAGACAGTCTTTTAAACTTGTACTTGACTGGTGAGATTGGAAATAGATAAATTAATCTATACCATTGTGGAGTAGATTTTTCTCTTAAAAATTAATGCAAGTCGAAGACATAATAATCATGTCTGGCTTAATATATTTAGAATGATTTTGACACTTAATCCTGTTAATGAATCAGTCACCAATTCATTCACTTGTCATGAGCTACCATTTCATCAGGTTTATGAAGAACAATTTACTAATATATATGTTTGAGTTATTTCCACTTTTTATAACATAACATAATATCCATTTGATTTTGTGGGTATAATATCAATAGCATAATATAAGATGTTAGCAAATAGATAAATATGAGTCAATTTATAACAGTTGTTATATGTCTCAATGCATTACTAAGGTCATTGTTAAGGATTTATTGGGCTCTGTTTGGTGCTAGTTGAGCTGTCTGTGCTATTGTTTGGCTCCCTGGATATAGTGGTCTTCTGTTCATCATCCCAGCAGATTTGCGGTAATCTTTTTAGGCTAGCATGTAAAATACCTTAAATTTAAAAGGATTCACATTTAAATTATTCACTGGCAATTACTAGTTTTGCCTATGTTATCAAATGAGAGCACTATCTAAAGTTAATTTTAAAAACTTAAAAGAAATTGTACATTTTTTTCTCTAACCAAGATGACTCCAGTAAATATTGTTTATGACTGAAACATATGTTTATGACTACAAACATTCTTGTAATAATGGTGCTTAAATAAAGATTTTAAAAAATCACAGAAGTACTTGCTGGTAGAACAAATACTTGAATATCATTCTTATATCTCTTTATTTTTAAGTAAGAATAAATTAGAAACATTTATTTTTCTATATTACTAAATTTTATTTTTGTTGCCATTTTGGGGACAGAGGTGTGGGCCTGAGGGATCACTTCTACTGTCTGGGGACCCATATGGAACATGGAATCAGGTTAGCTGTATTCAAGGCAAACACCTTACCCTCTGTATTATTTCTGGACCCTTATTCAATGACTTTAGTCATTATTATTTATTTTAATTCAATATTGTAGATTTTAGTTCTGTAATAACAATTATCACTCAAAATGTATTTTTCTTCAGAAAAATGTCTTCTCAATTCCAGATTACATAATGAAAGTGAACTATCGAACTATTGTGTACTTTGGGCACTTTCCATATTAGTTTATACCTTTGTTTCTTTACTAGTATTTTAAAAGCACTCAACGGTTAGCCAATTCAAAGGAGAATTGTCTAAACATGTAATCTGTGTATTAGCTTAAAGTCCTATAAATGCAATTAAGTAGGATTCTAATGAGCTGTATATGTTCAATATATGACTGAGAGGGTGGGAGGAGGACTTTCCACTGAATTGGGAATTTCAATAACTGTCTTTTTATATGCAGAACTTCAGATTAAAGTTTCCCTGAAGCAATATACTATTTAGGCAAGAAAATATGTGAAATAGTGCACTATAATGAAGCTTACATGTTAAGAACAAGACATTCCTTTTTTTTTTTATTATGGGGTCCAAAGCTGGCAGTGCTCAGAAATCATGTGTTGTTGGGGTAGTAACCTAGTCTCTAACTTCTAAAGCATACATGGCACACACTCATCTTTTATGCTATATTCTATTCCAGGAGACAGCAATGACTATTTTTGTTGTTGCTTTCCATTGAAACATTGGGATTTACAAAAATGATCATAATAAAATCTTAAAGATTTCATTTAATTAATTCATTTTGATACAACCTTTTTTGGGGTCACACCCGGTGGTGCTCAGGGGCTACTCCTGGCTGTCTGCTCAGAAATAGTTCCTGGCAGGCATGGGAGACCATCTGGGACACCGGGTTTCAAACCAACCACCTTCAGTCCTGGATCGGCTGCTTGCAAGGCAAACGCTGCTGTGCTATCTCTCTGGGCCCTGATGCAATTTTTTAAACTCAAAACTCTCCCTTGTTTGTAGAATGGTAAAACAAACTTACATTGTTCTTCAAGCACATTTAAATTATTATTTCTCTCTAACACACAATACGTCAACAGGTCATATTAAGTCTAAACTTTTACTTTTCTTAGTACTTGTTTTTTGTACATGCTATTTAGTCACTGATTACAGAATAGAGTGAGATTCATTCTCTCAAATCACCAGACAAAATATGTGATACTCAGTTTAATTTGTACTCAATGCTTGTTATTTCTCCAAGATTTTTTACTTGGGTAGTTTAATCACAGTTCTTAACAACTGCCTTGAAATTTAGAGAGCAAAGTAATGGCTAATTTTGGTACCCCTAGTCACAAAAATAGATGTGGAATAAACCGTAGACTAAGATAGATGGGTAAGATCACAGACATGCTATTTTATGTTGAAGCAAAGTTCTTAAAATGTTCCTGTTTCTCCTTACATTTAATAGAGTTTGGGTTGAGGAAAAGGGGAGCCAAGGATTAATTAATGGGTACTTGATTTCTGGTAAGAAATTGACCTACATTACTTTACTCTTTTTTTCACAGATGTTTTCAGTGTAGACTGCTAACAAAATGGACGGTATGTATGGCTTTAATTTTTGTTTATAATAGCTCTGAAAGATAGGCAATATTACACCCAGTCCACAAATGTTGATGCTAACGCTGTTCATGTTTTAGTAGATAACTATACAGGGTTTTATACAATATGCTCTTAGTTAAACTGCAAAATTCAGTTTCAGAAAATTTTTCAGTGTATATGCTCTCATACAAACTGCAAAACTTTATAAAACATCTCATGAAATTATAATAATTTATGATTTAACATTTTGTAAGATCCCTGAGTAGCCACAAATACAAAATACATCATTGATTTTTGTTTGTTTGTTTGTTTTGGAGCTTGAGGCCAAACCAGGCAGTACTTGCTGAGCTGCTCTCAGAGGTGCCCTGGAAGTGCTAGGGACCCATATGTGGTGCCAAGGACTCGAACCAGGGCTAATGACCTGCAAGGCTTTAACTTTTGTACTATCTCTTTGGCTCCCAACAGTAAGTTTTTAGTTACTAATATGCTATAAATTGTATTTAAAAAAGGACAATTTTAATTTTATTTTTTAAGGTTTGAGGCCATACCTGGATTTGCTCAGAACTTACTCCTGCTTATATGCTCAGGGCTCATTCCTGGTGATGCGCAGGGAACCATATATGTTACCAGTGTTTGAATTCTAGTAGACCACTTGCAAGGCAAACACTGTAACACTTGTACTATCTCTGGCAGCTAAAAGAGCAATTTTTAGAGAAATCTGAAGTTCCAGCATGTGAGAACAGGTGATCGAATGAATTGAGACCCTCTAAGACTCTAATCTGATCTGGGGAAACCCTTTGCTGAACCTCTCTGCTTCTACTTCCAGTAAACTTCCTCAGCTCAGTTTCTTTCAACTGGCTTATTCCTGTCTCACAGTATTTGTCCTTGCTGTGACTTCCTGGAATAGTTTCCATTATTTATTCTTATTCTTTTCAGGCCAAGTGATTTTTGGGGGTCTTGTTCTCTGCTTCAGTTTCCAAATTATTCTTTAGAGTAGTCATCTTTCCACTTCCACTAGTATGACTTTGGAAGCCAAATTTGAGAATTTCCTGGACTTGGGGGTTTATTTTATTCCATTCATCACCATCTATATTAGTCTATTCTTCATGTTTTTAATAATCTTGAGTTGGACACTAGTGAGTAAACTGAAGCTGGGAAATAGACAAGAGAGATATCGCAAATATTATATGCCCCAAACTCAGAGAAGTCTTAGCATTATTCAACTCTCCCTGTTGCTCTTGCTGTATGTATTTGGGCAATTGGTTTGACCTGTAGAATCTTAACTTTCCCCAAAGTACAATTATTTGCAAATTCACTCCTCCCTAAAAGATGAACATTTAAATATATTATTGAATTTTTGAGGTTGTCTTTGGGGCCATAACTCATGGTAGACAAGGCTTACTCCACGTTCTGTGCTCAAGGACCACTCCTGGTAGTGCTCATATATAAGCAATGAATTGAATTCACTCTCCAATCCTGAGGAAAAAGGAGAAGCTGGTCTGGAACAGGGCCAATGAGGGAAATAATCCAAACCAGGATGAAGGGAGATGAAACACGAAACCCACCAGGACTTCAGTCTTTATTGGGAAAACAAGACCACCCCCATGATGAGAACAGGTTGGAATAGAGAGCTATCCAGAGGTTCTTCCTGCTCAGGTGGATTTTTGATATGTAAAAGGGAAGCCATAGTGATTAAGGGAATGAAGTTTGATATGCTGTACCGATTAGGGTAAAGACTGATTATTCCAACACTGCTGTATAAAGGCAAGCATCTTGTTTTTGTGATATAAATTTAAATATTTTAAATTGTAATGAGAATGTTAAATTTTATTTGATTCAACTTGAACTGTTGTGTTTAATCATATCATAAGGTTAGTAATGTTTTGATACTTTACTGTATACATAAGAATAAATGAACATTAAAGCCATTACAGTATTTATATATTCCTATTAGTTGATTAAAATATATAATTAATTTTTATAATAGAATTAATATGTTAAAATGGAACAGTCAAATAACAATCCTTAATCTATGGAGATCTGAGCAATTTAGTTTTGTGTAAGTGCTATTATTTTGGTATCTAGAATAGGGTTTCAGAACTCTTCAAATTAAAGTGTCAAACACAGATTTCTTTTTTTTTTAATTTTAATTTTGATCATAGTGGCTTACATATTTTTCACATTAGTATTTTAGGTATATATTAACATTGAATCAGAGGAATACCCACCACCAAATTTGTCCTCCTCCCTTCCCCGTTCCCTTTCTGCAACCCATATCCCTCACCATCACCCCCCCCCGGGCTGCTAGAGTAGGTGGTCCCCTCTTTGTCTAGCTTACTATCAGTGATTGTACATCTGTTTGGTCCTAGTGCCCTCCCTTGATTCTCCCTCTATTTGAGAGGCTAAGCTAGATAAATCAAGTTATGTGGTTTTGTTTGAGGGAAAGAAAAGCAATAGAATGGGGTAAAGATTAAGCAAAAAGAAAAAAAATGCCAAAAATGGGCAGAGTCCTTCTAGTGGCTATCAGCCTCAGTTTGAGAGAGGACATGAAAAGGTAATTGAAACACCATAACAATACAAAAATAAATGTCAAATTAAATATCAGTGAGCCCTACAGTAATAAAGAGAAGCACCACACAATAGTCTCAGTTCTGAATTCAAATCATGCCGGAGTGCAAAAAGAAAGAGAAAGATAAAGTAATATAAAATAAAAAAGGAGACATCAACTTCAATATCTACACCAAAATAAGGAAGTCAACAAAACAATCAATCAATATATATGCAGAAAAATGATTATTTTGCAAACACAGATTTCTAAATTAATGGTTTTCTTTTTTGTTGCTGTGCCTTCTAAGTATTATGAGGTTTCAGAAAAAAATTTTATTTTATTTAGAATAAAATTCATGAGTTAGTTTACAACATGCTTAAAATACTCTGAGAAGCATTATGGGGAAAATTTAAATTCTCATGGGTTGTTCATGTATTTTTCAAGTGTATCAAAATAATTGTATTTTCTTTAAATTTCATAAAGGCAATGCATAAATATAAATTTAAAAAATCCAAAATAACTTGAATTTTATCTTAGTCAAGATATTATAGTCTAAGAAAAAAGTTCAACTAACATGTTTTAGCTACATGCAATTCATTGATTTATAGTTCTTAGATCCCTAATATCAAGATCTTACAAATAGTTATTAAGATCTTACAAATAGTTTATCTTTATTTTATTTACAAAGGAACTAATGCCTTCTACAAAATAAAACCTTTCCTTGGGAAGGAAGCAATAGAACAGAAGGTAGAGCACTTGTGTTGTATGTGGCACAACCTGGTTTCAATCTCAAGTAATTCTTGTTGTCCCTGAGCACAACCACAGCCAGGTGTGGCTCAATTTTTTTTTAATCCATAAGTGAAAATAAAAATTGTTGTATTTTTCCAAAACATGGTGGTCTTTTTTTTAAATTATCTTTATTTACACATTGTGATTACAAATATAATTACAGTTGTATGATTGCAGTCATGTAAAGAACACCCCCTTTCACCAGTGCAAAATTCCCATCACCAATTTCCCAGATCTCCCTCCTCCGCACTCTACCCACATCTGTACTCGAGAAGGCTTTCTACTTCCCTCATTCATTCACATTGTTATGATAGTTTTCAGTGTAGTTATTTCTCTAACTACACTCATCACTCTATGTGGTGAGCTTCATGTCATGAGCTGCACCTACCAGCCCTCATCTCTCTTGTCTCTGAGATACTGTTAAAAATGTCTTTTATTTTTCTTAAAATCCATGGATGAGTGAAACCATTCTGCGTCTTTCTCTCTCCCTCTGACTTACTTCACTCAGCATAATAGATTACATGTACAAACATGTATAGGAAAATTGTATGTCTTCATCTCTCCTGACGGCTGCATAGTATTCCATAGTGTAGTATATGTACCACAGTTTCTTTAGCCACTCATCTATTGAAGGGCATCTTGATTGTTTCCAGAATCTGGCTATTGTAAATAGCACTGCAATGAATATAGGTGTGAGGAAGAGATTTATGTATTGTATTTTTGTGTTCCTTGGGTATATTCCTAGGAGTAGTATAGCTGGATTATATGGGAGTTCAATTTCCAGTTTTTGGAGGAATCACCATATCGCTTTCCATAAAGGTTGTATTAGACGGCATTCCCACCAGCAGTGAAAAAGAGTTCCTTTCTCTCCACATCACCTAAATGTTGTTCTATTTACCTTATAGTTTCAGATTTGATATGAAAGTCTTTAATCCATTTGGATTTTACCTTCATACATGGTGTTAGCTGGGGGTCTGAGTTCACTTTTTTGCAAGTGGCTAACCAGTTGTGCCAACACCACTTGTTGAATAGGCTTTCCTTGCTCCATTTAGGATTTCTTGCTCTTTATCAAAAACTAGGTGGTTATATGTCTGAGGAACATTCTCTGAGTACTCAACCTTATTCCACTGATCTGGGGGTCTGTCTTTATTCGAATATCATGCTGTTTTTATAACCATTGCTTTGTAATACAGCTTAAAATTTGGGAAAGTAACGCCTCCCATATTTCTTTTCCCAAGGAGTGCTTTAGCTATTCGAGGGTGTTTATTGTTCCAAATGAATTTAAGAAGTGTTTGATCCACTTCTTTGAAGAATGTCGTGGGTATTTTTAGGGGAATAGCATTAAGTCTGTACAATGCTTTTGGAAGTATTGCCATTTTAATGATGTTGACCCTGCCAATCCATGAGCAGGGTATGTGTCTTGAGGTGTTTTTCTTGGGGTCTCTTTTTAGCTGGTACTCTTCAGGCATGCAGGATTTGGTCACATGTTTTCTTTAGTTCTGGTAGTTTCTCTGTGATGATGTTCTTGACTGTTGATTCTTCCTGGAGATTTTCTTCTTAGGTCTCTGGGACTCCAATGATTCTAAGGTTGTTTCTGTTGAGCTTATCAAAGACTTCTATTTTTCATCTGCTCATATTATTTTAGTAATTTTTCCATTGTCTGATCATTTGATTTAAGGCTTTGTTCCAATCTCTTCTGCTGTGTGGAGTTGTTATGCAGCACATCTTCCAGTGGACTAATTCTATACTCAGCTTCTGTTAACTTGTGGGAAACCTCATCCATTATGTTCTTCAATTCGTCTACTGAGTTTTTAAGACCTGTTATTTGACCTGATATTTTAGTTTGGAGTTTTCTGATTTCTATCTTCATATTCTCTTGATTCTTATTAGTGTTCTGATTTACACTTTCTTTGAGTTCTGTGAGCATCCTCCATATTTCTTCTCTAAACTCCATATCTGAAAGACTACCTAGGTGGTTGGCCATTGTTGGGTCATCAGAGTTTCCATCTTCATTCTCTATGCCTGATGTTGGTCTGCATTTGTCACGCTTGTGTTGTGGGCTTTTCTATGTGTTGTGGTGGTATTCATTGTCTAAGTGGAGTGTGCCGTGTGAAGCGAAGCAGAGTGGCCACGCTCCTCTGCTTCTACCCCTTATAGGTGGGTTTAAGGGGCCGAGCAGAGTCAGTTTTATCCTCAACTCCATCCTGGAAAGACTCACCTCAGCCAAGGTATGCCCTCAGAGGATGAATGCCAGAGAAAATCAAAGTTCCCAGGTTGAAGCAAGTCGAGGAAGCCTCAAAATTTCTGCCAAGCTTAAGGGGCCCAGAAGAGTCAGCCTTATTCACAACTCCAGCCCCGAAAGACACACCTCAGCTGAGGCACACCCTCAGGGATTAATGCCAGAGAAGATCAAAGTTCCCAGGTTGAAGCAAGCTGGGGGAAGAAGTCTCAAAATGTCTGCCGAGCCTAAGAGGTGCAGCAGAGTCAGCTTTATCTGAAACTCTAGCCCGGAAAGACTCACTTCAGCCAAGGCAAGCCATCTGGGGATGAATGCCAGAGAAGATCAAAGTTCCCAGGTTGAAGCAAACCGGGGAAAGCCTCAAAACGTTTGCCCTGGTTTTTTCTTACTTTCAGAAAATTTTGAACTTTAGGTGTCAGAGCTGTGGTGAGGAGCTGTAAGGCATCCTAGGGCTAGCCTAGGACAGACTGTGGTTCGATCCCCTGGCATCCCATATGGCCCTCCAATCCAGGAGCAATTTCTGAGCACATAGCCAGGGGTAAGCTCTGAGTGTCATCTGGTGTGTCCCAAAAAACAAACAAATCAAAAAAAGGGGGAGGAAAGAAAAATTTCAACTTTTAGTAACCTAGAATTGATAAATGAATAATTACTTAATGTTAGCACAACTCTCTAAAGAAATATAGTTTTATTTTATTTATGGAAAACCAACTTTGAAAAGATGTATCCTGGTAATGAATTCACTTAATTTAAATCAAGAGTTTTGTATTAATCACTAATTGCCATATGGCATCTGGTTTTTTTTGCTGGATCAGTCTACTAAACCACACAACTTTCACAAATATACCTCTAAATTTGATTAACTTATCACTCATGATAGTTTTGTAATGGACCATCCTGAAATCACAGTTTTAAATAACAGTCTATTTCTAGTTCAGAATACATGACTCATACTTGCTTATCCCTGGCATGGATATTTTGTCCATGGTGGTCTTCCATGATGTGGTTTTTAAAGACTGTGAAACTTAAAAATAATCAATATATTTGTCATTAATGTGAAACATTTTGACCAGAAGTGGTCTGTCACTTCTAATTATTCACATGGACTAGGACTAGTAGCTTATTCCTACCCATAACAAAAAGGGCCAAGAAGAACCACAAACTATCTGAATTCAAAAGGTAGGAAGGAAACAAGATATATTTATGAAACAGCAGAGATTAGTATCAAAATCAAAATTCAAAAATTCAAATTTCAAACTTTATATCTACTTGAATAATAGTATGCTAGTGTCATAATATAGCTCCAATAAAAATCTATTTGATAGATTAGATCATATATATCATGTAAGCTGAGTATAAATCACAAATTATGTATACTGGATAAAACCTCAATTTAGGAGTGAAATGCTTGATGATAAATAAAGGCAGCATAGGGGCCGGCGAGGTGGCGCTAGAGGTAAGGTGTATGCCTTACAAGCGCTAGCCAAGGAAAGGACCACGGTTCGATCCCCCGGCGTCCCATATGGTCCCCCCAAGCCAGGGGCAATTTCTGAGCGCGTAGCCAGGAGTAACCCCTGAGCATCTAACGGGTGTGGCCCGAAAAACCAAAAAAAAAAAAATAAAGGCAGCATAGTTATAAGTTAACATAAGTATTTTGTTTTTATTAGTATAAAGAGATGGGGCTCAGGATGATAAATTCCATAGTTAGTTTCCCATAATTCACAGTAATTCAATATACTATTAAACTACACTTGAACAAAAAGAGTAGAAAAGTATGCACTACAGTGACTTCATGTTGGTGATATTTTGCTAAGCATCCAAAAATTATAGAACAGAAGAGCTGAGAATAAGATTTCAATAAATGAATTATCATTGGAGAGAACTGGTCTGTTTTTTAATAGAGTAATGAAATAAGTCATGTAGTTAGGAAGTGAATTCAATAGAATATATTTCATAACACAAGGATTTTTCATAATAATAAATCTAAATTGTTTAATCTGATATAATTTACTATCAATTTTTTGCATTGTAATTATGCTCGACACATTTTAAGTCAGTAAGAAGATAAAAGAAAGATACAAAATATATCTCTCTTATATGGAATATAACGATGTCCTATAAGATAACAGCACTAGAGAATTAGTCTACAAAACTAAGTTTCAGTAAGAGGGGAGAGAGGGTAAACTGAGATGTTAGCAGAGAGAAACATGTTCTCTGTTGATGGGTATGGTGTTGGAAGGATGTATGCATGAAACTACTGTTAACAGTATTATAAATCACACTACCTCAATAAAGATGGTATAAAGAATAAAAAATAACTGATCACTCTGAATATTTTTCTGAGCAACTTTTTATTTGAAAAATTATTAACAAGGAGAAAAATGGAAAGAATAGTATAATAAATAACCTTTTAGCTTTGTATTTTGAATTGATACTTATTTACATGTTTCTAAAATTTTCTGCATTATGCAGGGCTCACACATAGTAGGAAGTACAAGTCTCAACTGATGTGTTACACCTCTGAGATTAAATAATTGCCTGAAGGACTGGGAGCTTCTTTCTCCCTTCTTCCCTCCCTCTTTTCTTCACTCCCTTTCTCCCTCCCTCCCTCTTTCTTTTACTCCCTCTCTCCTTTCCTTCCACCCTCCCTTCTTACCTCCCTCCCTCCATCTTTTACTCTCTCCCTCCCTCATACTCTTCCTCCTCCCTCTCTCCCTCCCTTCCTTTCTCCTTTCCTCCATTCCTTCCTTTTTTTCTTCCTTCCCTTTCCTTCCTTTCTCTAACCTTTTCTGAATTTCCTTCTGTTTCGCCCTTCCCTCCATCTTTCTGCTTTTTCCTCTTGTTTCCTTTCAGCATATAGTTTGAAGAGGAACAGTAGAGTTCTTTAGCAGACTTGTCTCTTTTGTTCCTAAATTACTACTAGCAGCAGTATTAGTCACTGCTCCTCAGCTGCCCACATGTTATCTAAATATCTCTCTTTGGTGATATTTTTTTCTACATTTCCTTTTTTTGCTTCAAAGCATGACTATGGAGGAAACACTCTAGGCAACGCCTCCCACACATACCCATAAAACTATTTATTAGTTTTTCATTTGTTTATCTCTGCTTTGTATAGCATCTAGCTTTCTTAATTGCTGACATTCCAGTTTATTGATTATATTGAGTGTAAAGTCAATATGACAGTTAAAGAAGATAAACATAGAGCCCCTTATTTAAAGGGTACAAAGTTAAAACATCACGGGTCTATGAGAAAGTTCATGCTTCCTTTCAAAACATTTAAGAGATCTAGATGTGACAGTTTCCTTGGCTTTAACCAATGTTTCACTGGGAATCTAAAAAGTTAATGTTAATGTCAGTTAATGTCTGAGTTTTCTATTTAAATTTCTATTAGTTCAATATATATTTTCTTGAGTAATTTAAGTGCATCAAGTAATATTTTAAGTCCTCTAATTAAATACAAAATGAGCCCAGCTCTCCAAAACTGTCACTTAAATTAAATCAACAAGAGTTTCATTATGTAGTAAATCCTAGTAAAAGTACGCTGTGTGCATGCATTTAGCTAAATGACTTGATCTTTCTGGACTTCATCTTCTCCGTATAAAAAAGTAAAAGTGTAATTAGAAAAAAGTTATTCAAATAGTGTAGTATCATTTATCATAGGGTGTGTTGGTCCTTAAGCTTGTTCGATCTTAGCGTCATCACTCACCCAGCTCTTGCTCTGCTCTCAACTATGAAGCACAGAGCACACCTTACAGGTACCCTCTGTTGGCTCCATGTAAGTGGCTTCTATCAGGATAAGGTGCCATAAAGAGGGGTTTAAAATCACTGGGAAAGATAAGAGGGTAGGGTGAGAAGTAGGTTTGAGGGAGAGAGAAATAAAAATAGCCCTTCTGTTTTTTTTTTTGTTGTTGTTGTTGTTTTTTGTTGTTTGTTGGTTGGTTTGTTCACAGCCGGCAGCGCTCAGGAGTTACTCCTGGTTCTATGCTCAGAAATAGCTCCTGGCAAGCTCGGGGGACCGTATGGGATGTCGGGATTTGAACCACCATTCTTCTTCATGGAAGGCAAACACCCTACCTCCATGCTATCTCTCCGGCCCCCTGGTCGTTTTTTATCTCTTTAATGACTTTAGCCTTCATTGTGTCCAGTCCTACTATGGAATCCAATTTCCAATCCAAAGACCAAGGTATTCCTTGCCTTTAGGTTCCAGTGAATGTTTTACCTCATGTTCCTTTCAGCTAACATAAACTTCCTGCTCTAGTCAACCTCTGAGGTTATTTTTTTACCCTCTTCCTTTTAAGTTCTCAACCTTTCCTTTCTCCATATCCTACTCTAGCATTCGATTTTGTCTTCTGTGAACATATATGGCTTCTAGGGGTCAGAGCGATACCACAGCGGTAGGGCATTTGCCTTGCACACGGTCAACCCTGGATGGACACCGGTTTGATTCCTATATGGTCCCACAAGTCTGCCAGAGGCTATTTCTGAGCACAGAGCCAGGAGTAACACTTGCGCACTGCCAGATGTGACCCAAACCACACCCCTACATATGGCTTATATTTTCTTGGTTTTAATATAGATAATCCATGGTTTTATCTTTTACTGAGTGCAATAAAAAGTGCTGTAATAACTGAGAAATAAAAAGATACATGCACGGAGTTAATTCAAGCTAATATTGAAGGAAAAAGAGGATATTTTAAAAATAAATTAAATTTTTTATTTTTATATAAGTAATATGGTTATAATAGTCTAATTTTATGGTTTTGATGTATGTGTGTATTGTGCCTTTGCTATCACTAAAGTACACAAATTTATCCACAAATTTCAATGTCATTTCTAGTATGCCTCTTCCTTCTCCCAACCCTCTCCTCACTGGTTAGTTATGTCAGGTTTGTAAACAAGGCCAAGATTTTAATATTGTTCAATATTTTATTTTTTAATTGAAGCTCTACGGTTGAATTTTTAAAGTAAAGACCCATATCAATAAAGGTGGGGGGACTCTTTAATGAAGATATGTATTACTGTGTATGCTTCTTAGTTTTTAGGACAGTTTGCTTTATTGTAACTTGGACAGTCATCAAATATGTTTTTCTATTATAGACATGCATTAAAAGAAAATGTTGTGATAACTCTATTAACAAAGTAAAATTGTGATAATAGAAAAGTTGTAAGAATGACTTTTAGGGGCTGGGCGGTGGCGCTAGATGTTAGGTGCCTGCCTTGCCTGTGCTAGCCTTGGACAGACCACGGTTCGATCCCCCGGTATCCCATATGGTCCCCCAAGCCAGGAGCAACTTCTGAGTGCATAGCCAGGAGTAACCCCTGAGCGTTACCGGGTGTGGCCCAAAAACCAAAAAAAAAAAAAAAAAAAAAAAGAATGACTTTTTAAAAAATTGGCTTAGGCTTTATGTTTTTCTTATATTCTTTTAACTCTATTGCCTTTAGGTAGCTAAGTTACTTTTCTTCATATTTAGCTTTTTCATCAGGGAGAACACAAACTAGAGAGATTTTATTTTATAACTGTGTAGAAAACTGTGGTGATTTTATTGAGTTTAAAAAAAAGGAGATGGTAATAAAATTTACTCTATTTATATTATTGTGGAATAAAGAACAATAAGGATTGTGTGACAAGGAAAATAATGGCACTATTGCTGACAGATTGAGAATTTAAAAAAGGAACTAGGTAGTTTCCCACAGAGGATGCCAGTGCTTCTGATGACTTAAAACATATACTTAAAGATTAAAGAACATATATTGATTTCTGAAGGACAGAAATCTAAAATCTATATCATTGAACTGAAACCAAGTATCTGCTAGAATCTACTTTATCTGAGTTTCTAGGGAAGAATTTGATTCTACCTTTTCTAACTCTTGGCTACAGACATTCCTTGGTGTATGGCTATACCATTTAAATCTCTGTCTGCATGGTCACACTGTTGTTTCCTCTTCAGTGGTAAAATGTACTTCTATCCCTTTTTATATAAAAACTTTTGTGATGCCGTGTGATTGCATTAAGGCTCATCAAAATAATCTAGGGAAATTTGACCACTTAAAAATTCTTCATGATAATCTCGTTGTCCTTTTCGCAGTGAAAGTAACACTTATAGGTTTTAGGAGTTAGGAAAATAATTTATTTGGAGACCTTTATTAAGGTAGTGTAAATAAAGGCTGATGTGGGTTTTATATAAATGTGTATTAATCAGAATCTTAGGAAACTAAGGCTGACTAAATCAGGCCTAGTAGCCCATCTTCAGGGTTAATTTTTGAAAGAATAAAGAATAGATATTACTTCTTTACATTCTAGACTGTGCACTGAATATGAAAATAATATAAATTTTTATGAATTAGTAAATATTCTATTTTACAACTTGTAGTTTTAATATCTATGCTGCAGTTGTAGATAGTATTTTCTAATAGAAAGTTTGATACTGTCTATGATACCTAAGAATTTTTTAATATATTTTATTTAAACACCTTGATTACATACATGATTGTGTTTGGGTTTCAGTCATGTAAAGAACACCACCCATCACCAGTGCAACATTCCCATCACCAATGTCCCAAGTCTCCCTCCTCCCCACCCAACTCCCGCCTGTACTCTAGACAGGCTTTCTATAACCCTCATACGTTCTCATTACTAGGATAGTTCAAAATGTAGTTATTTCTCTAACTAAACTCATTCCTGTTTGTGGTGAGCTTCATGAGGTGAACTGTAACTTCCAGCCCTTCTCTCTTTCTTGTCTGAAAATTATTATTGCAAGAATGTCTTTTATTTTTCTTAAAACCCATAGATGAGTGAAACCATTCTGCTTTTTTTCTCTCTCTCTGACTTATATAACTCAGCATAATAGATTCTATGTACATCCATGTATAGGAAAATTTCATGACTTCCTCTCTCCTGATGGCTGCATAAAATTCATTGTGTAGTATATGTACCACAGTTTCTTTAGCCATTCGTCTGTTGAAGGGCATCTTAGTTGTTTCCAAAGTCTTGCTATAGTAAATAGTGCTGCAATGAATATAGGTGTAAGGAAGAGATTTTTGTATTGTATTTTTGTGTTCCTAGGGTATATTCCTAGGAGTGCTATATCTGGATGGTATGGGAGCTCGATTTCCAGTTTTTGGAGGAATCTCCATATCGCTTTCCATAAAGGTTGAACTAGATGGCTTTCCCACCAGCAGTGGTTAAGAGTTCCTTTCTCTCCACATCCCTGCCAACACTGTTTGTTCTCATTCTTTGTGATGTGTGCCAATTTCTGTGATGTGAGGTGGTACATCATAGTTGTTTTGATTTGCATCTCTCTGATGATTAGTAATGTGGAGCACTTTTTCATGTGTCTTTTGGCCATTTGTATTTCTTCTTTGTCAAAGTGTCTGTTCATTTCTTCTCCCCATTTTTTAATGGGATTAGATATTTTTTTCTTGTAAAGTTCTGTCAGTGCCTTGTATATTTTGGAGATTAGCCCCTTTTCTGATGGGTATTGGGTGAAAAGTTTCTCCCACTAAGTGGGTGGCTCTTGTATCCTGGGCACTATTTCCTTTGAGGTGCAGAAGCTTCTCAGCTTAATATATTCTCATCTGTTAATCTCTGCTTTCACTTGCTTGGAGAGTGCAGTTTCCTCCTTCAATATGCCTGTAGTCTCAATGTCATGGAGTGTTTTGCCTACTTGTTGTTCTATATATCTTATGGTTTTGGGTCTGATATCGAGGTCTTTCATCCATATGGATTTTACCTTCATACATAATGTTAACTGGGGATTTAAGTTCAATTTTTTGCAAGTGGCTAGTCAGTTGTGCCAACACCACTTGTTGAAGAGGCTTTCTTTGCTCCATTTAGGATTTCTTGCTCCTTTATCAAAAATTAGGTGATTATATGTCTGGGGAACATTCTCTGAGTATTCAAGCCTATTCCTCTGATCTGAGGGCCTGTCTTTATTCCAATACCATGCTGTTTTGATAACTATTGCTTTATAGTAAAGTTTAAAGTTGGTAAAAGTAATTCCTTCCATATTCTTTTTTTCAATGATTGCTTTAGCTATTCTAGGGTGTTTATTATTCCAAATGAATTTCAAAAGTGCCTGATCCACTTCTTTGGTGAATGTCATGTGTATCTTTAGAGGGGTCGCATTAAATCTATACAATGCTTTAGGGGAGTATTGCCATTTTAATGATGTTAATCCTGCCAATCCATGAGCAGAGTATGTGTTTCCATTTCCACGTGTCCTCTCTTATTTCTTGGAGCAGAGTTTTATAGTTTTTTTTGTATAGGTCCTTCACATTTTTAGTCAAGTTGATTCCAAGATATTTGAGTTTGTTTGGCACTATTGTGAATGGGGTTGTTTTCTAAATGTCCATTTCTTCCTTATTACTATTGGTGTATAGAAAGGCCATTAATTTTTGTTTGTTAATTTTGTAGCCTGCCACCTTGCTATATGAGTTTATTGTTTCTAGAAGATTTTTGGTAGAGTCTTTAGGGTTTTCTAAGTAGAATATCATGTCCTCTGCAAACAGCGAGAGCTTGATTTCTTCCTTTCCTATCTGGATTCCCTTGATATCTTTTGATACTTAAGAATTTTTAATAACTTTTCAGTAAATTTAAAATTTACATATTCATTACATGTGTTATTTTTTAAGTAAATTTTCCTTTCTATATTTAGTTTTTACTTTATAGTTTTTGTGATAATGAATTGTTCATGACTATTTTACTTTGAGCTGCATTGTACTTTGATACATATAAAATTCTTTTATACAACTTAATAATTTTTAATGTAATATATGATACATTAAGCCTAGTATGTCAATCTCTCTGTTCCACTACATATTTCATTTGATGAGAGAAGGTTTGAACCCTATTATTTCCAACATTTCTTTGTCACATAGATTATTCTGATCTATTTGTGCTAAAAATTATGTTAATTTGCTCATATAATAAGTCAAAACAAAAATTCCCTGATAGAAATTTTTTAGAGGCCACCATTTTCTAAAGAAATCCAGCCACATAACATTCTATGCAATCTTAGTCTCCAGGAAAAGAATATGGTCCAAAAGTAGAATTTGACCTTAGTTTAATTCATTCAAAATATAGTAAATATACTTTAAAAACAATATATTTGCTCTATAAACAGAATCAGTATTGTATGTAAAGATTAACACATAAGAATACTTTTATAGAATAATTAAAAATAGATAACTTGAAAACAATTCAATATAAATTTAAATATCAAACATGTTTTAGTTACATATATATTTAAAAGGAAGAATCTTATTCATAATCATACTTGTTCATGTTTAAAATTTACATATTTTAAATTATGCAACAATGATTTTGATGGTGCAGTCGATATAGCTAGAGTATTACCTAAAGTAGTTTACCAAATATAAAACTTTAAAAAATGATACCTCTTCTCTGAGCCAGATCTATTTTTCACTACTAATTAAAAACTATTTCAGTACATTAATAGCTAGAGAATGTAATGTGGTTTTAGCTTTTTCCATTCTCCTACAAAATGCAGTGTCATGACATACACACATATTTCATACTCTGACCTTATGTTCTATGCAAAGTTAACAATTATCAGTAAAGTTTGCATCCCTAAAATGGCATAAGTGGTCTAGCTCACTTTTCCTGGGCTATATTTAGCTACATTTTTTGGTAGTAAAAATGGATAACTTGTTTTTATTTCTTTTGTGTTATTTTTTTTTTTTGTATGTGTGGATAGCTATACAATCTCTTCTTTTGTGCTAGGAGGTCACTTGTAGCAGGGCTCAAGGGGCTTTGAAGTACTGGGGATTAAACCCAGGACCTCCTGGGTTTATTATATTCCATAAGTACAAAGCATCATGTACGTAAACAGTTGAGCTCTCGCTGCCTTAGAATGGGTGTCTTTTCCAAAAGAAAATACTAAGTTCTGACCATTACTAATTTTCTCAATATATAAACTGTAACAAAATTCTATATAATGTGAAGTAATTCAAAAATCAAAAATAGTTGTGTCTAAATTTGCAAAAAGAGCTATTCACAGGTAACATCAATAACAAAGTATTTCCTTAGTGATAAAATGCATGGTGTTTCTTCCACAAAGAAAATATGCATAGTGTGCCTTCCTCTGGGAGAAAATGAAAAATAGTGAAAACTAAGTGTTTAATGTGTTTGAGCCAGAGAAATTATCTGGATAGTCAATGGTATTGAATTAGTATTAGTATGAAAATCAGGATGAGTAAGCCAAGGAATGTAAATGAAGTGGTACTGTTTAATACTGAGTGGTGCTGTGGGACAAGGGCAAAATTATAGATGACTTAGAAGATCAGTAGGGGAATAAGACCAGATTATCACAACTGTTCTATAACAGAGACCTTCAAATAATTGAGGTCTTGAATTCCAAGTGAGTTAATGCCACTGTATATATTTATTATTATTTTGTATATTATATATTATATATATTAGTATATTTGTATATACTAATATTAATTAATTTACCCTTACCTTTAATTTTTATTGTTGTTGTTTAATAACTGGTGTTCACACATGCCTGATTATAATACACTATAGATCATACATTTTAATGCAACTTAAAATTTCTAGATGTCTGAATTACTGAAATGCACTGTTATATGGGCAGCTAAGATAATAGTGTGAAAGGTCAAACTCATTGTCTAGTGCTTAGTATAAAACAAAAAGTTAATTCTTTAAAACAGTAATGACTATTATGATTAATGATAATGTTGGGAGAAAAGTCAGAAGGCAACTGTTAGTTTGCACTCTACTTTTTTCCAAGGCAAAGGCATTCACAAACTTCCTTATTCTTTTCGACAAGTTCGTTGACTGTAAAAGTCCACCTAAATAGGACTTTTATCACTCACTCAACCCGCCCCCTCTCTGTTGAAGTTAAATGAGCAAATAAAGTTCAGTTTGGCAGGCCTAGAGAGACCACAGGTGAGAAACCAACAGACTCCATGATTCTCTTTTGACTATTTTGGTTTATTAATTTGTGTGTAACCCTGCTTCAGACTAGCTTACCCAGGTTTGGAAATATGGCATAGCAATTTATTTTATGGCAACTTTTATGAGATGTGAGTTATTATTTTTAAAGTTTACTTATAGTTTGGGTGACACATCTATAATAATGTTATAATGTTGACTCATGATATTGATGTATCTTGCCTCCAATCTACCAAAATGCAAATTACTAAAGAAAGATCAAAGAGAATGAGAACTGAGAAAAAATGGATTATCAAAGAGATTAATGAAAATTCTTACAAGAAAGGCATGAACATTGCAATAAACAGGGTCAGAAATTAGTAAAATTTTCTTTGTTTATATTTAATTAATTTTTTGGGGTGTTGGGCAAGACCCAGTGCTGCTCAGGGACTACTCCTGGCTCTGAAGTCAGACATTACTCCTGGCGGGCTTGGGGGACATATGGGAATCTGGAAGTCAAACCTCGGTCAGCTGCTTGCAAAGCAAATGCCCTACCCGTGCTATCACTCTGGTCCCTGATAAATTATTTTTAAGGCACTGGTATTAAACATGCTTTAGAGTCACACACATATGAATGTGTCTGTTGTATCTTCTGTGTATATACTTTGTTTTGATTTGCTTTTTATATAAGAGAAACAGAACTTTCTCCTATTTTTGTTGTTTTTATTTATTTTTCTGCCTCGAGTTTTTTTTCATCCAATATTTTATGTTTTCTTAGAATAAGGGGACATTGATTCATTGACATAATTCTGTCTCATTGCAGAGCCCAACAGTGGATTGGGAAGTAGAGATAAGTACAAAACTTTTACCTTGTAATCTGTTTTATTATGAATTAATCACTTTATTTGAAAAAGATCTTGTCAGGAAATAGGATGGAAGCTATCTCTTAAACAAATGAACCAAAGAACAGAAAGCAACAGGCTATCAGCACTAGAAGGACAAATAAATGCCTGGAGAAAACTGCAGTCAAATATAAATATCTGCTATAAAGAACTTCTCTTTGCCAACTTGCACCTCTCCATCACCACCATTCATTACTCGCAGCCAGCTTTCACATCACACTTGAATTAGAACCAGAAATTTAGGATTTATAAATACCAACAGAAACCCACGTTCACTAGAATTTTACCAAGCTCCAAGAAAGCAATTTTGCTGTATATTTAGCTGATGAGCCCCTGGAGAATATTTTCTAAAGATAGGTAAGGGATCTGCTCCAATTTTCTCAAAAATTTTTTTTGTTTGTGCACATGCATTTGTATAATCCTGATAATATATCAAGGAGCAGGCAGAGCAGATCCCTTCCTGAACCCCACTGCTTAAAATAGATCTCTTAGACTGATTGGGAAGACTTCGAGCCTTCTTAACCATTGATAATAGTGCTTGCTATGCTAAGCTAGTGCTATGAGGTAGTTGTAGTTGCACAAAGAGCAATTTCTTTTCTCTGCTTAAATAAACATGTTTTTTCATCACCTTTGTATTTCAAATCCAACCATCTATTAATCATTTGCTTCTAATTCATTTATTCATCTGTCAAATGTTAGTTAGGCACACCTAGGATGTAATACCCACCCTTACAATCACTAATGGAATTAAAATATTTATTGTGAACAGAAAACAAAGACAAATGAAGATGTAAAGTCATATCTTACTTAATCTCAGAAAAAGAAGTATCAGTCTGGGAGAATTTGCCATCAAAAGTTGTCTAGAAAGTAAGTGTTGGATTAGGAATCAATGGCAGAATTTTAAGTAAAACATTTGATTTCTGATGAGGAATATTTAGCCTCATAGGAGTAAATAGAGTACTATACTCCATTTTCAAACATTTAATAAGAAAATAAATCATTTATTGAAAGTTTTTTTCATGACACTCATGTCTTTTTGATTAAATATTTTTAAAAAATTATATTTTATATATATTTTATATTATATATATTTATATATATTTTATATTATATTTTATATTTTAAAAAATATATTTTTAAAAAATTATTTTATTATTACACCATATCAAATTATTTATAATGCAGTTATATGAGGCATTAAATGTTCAGGAACCAATTCCACCCTCAGTGTGACCTTCTCCTCACCACTTTAAAATCTCTGCCTAGGCAGTCTTGACAAGTACTGTCACTGAAGAGCATAAAAATTCTTGGGCCACCAACAAGTGCTAGCTCTAATATGATATCCTGACAACAAAGAAAATGGGAACAACTTGACCTAAGAACAGGTTATCCTACCTCACCAGCTAACGATAAGACAAAATCAGAAGACTTGTCACCCTTTGGTAGATCCAAAAGCCAAGATCGCGATTTACAGATGACTGGCTACCAGAACCATGACTGGATTGAATATATCTTGAGACCAATAAAAAAGCCCTAGTCTAGGGTTTGAACTACGATCCGCACAACAACCATGATCCCCAGTTCCAAAAGTCCGGCAGAGACAATTGCAACGAAATGGGGCTCCTGGAAACACAATGAAAGATCCTATTCTAGGTTCCATCCTAGGATCAGTGCAAAGACCAAGACCACCAACCACAGAAGATGGACTAAAATGACACTGAGGGAACAGAACTTCTAGAACCACAAAGAAAGACTTCATCATAAGTCCCACTCCTGGACCTGTGCAGATACTGAGATCTCTAGATACAGAGGTCTTATTTCATCACCCAGGACGGAGCAGGAGTTTTCCAAACAGCAGGAAAGCACCACCGGTAGAGTAAATGAGCCTGAACGGAGTCTATAGTCAATCCCGTGACAATATACCCCAAGGGTGGAGAAACCCCATAACGCTTAGGCCAAGTGAATTCCTTTTCGAATGACCCCAATATTTACTGTGCCAGTGCAGGAGGGAAAAAAAAAGGCAAAAAGCACAAAACATTTTTTTATCTTTTATATATTTTTTCATCATTTATTATTATTATTATTATTATTATTATTATTATTTTTATTTACCTATCTTCTTTTTGGCAATTTCTTTGTTTCGGTGTGGTTATTGAAGTTGTTGTCCCCATTTATATTTATATTGTTTTTTTTTCTTCTTTTCATTTCTTTCTTTAGGTGCTCTGCCATGTTTTTTAACTCAAGACCATGGCTTTTTTTGTGGTGTCTATCGTTATCACTGGAGTGCTCACTAGATATTTGACACTTCTTTTTGTACTGTTGGGGTGTTTCACCTTCTTTTTCTCCTTCATCTCTCAAACCGATGATGAGAGCCTCTAGAAGGATTCCGCCCATTTTTGTATTAGACTTTTACACCCCAGTTTATTACTTTTCTCTTCTTCAAATAAAACTACATAACTTGAACAATGTAGTCCTTCCTCCCAGTTAGAGGGGGAAATAAGGGAGGCACCAAGACCAAGACTACTAAGTAGTAAGCTAGGTACAGAGGGGACCACATATTATCGCAGCCCCGGGGGTGAGGGAGGAGGATATGGGAGGTAGGGTGCTTTAGAGTTCGGTATGTAGAGTCATAGAGTACTCATAAACTGCTCGCAATTCTGTCAGGACCAGGACCTATATGTCTCTGAATATTTAGGATATGGGATATAGGATGAACACGGAGGTGTAGGGAGGACAAATCAGTGATGGGAACCCCCCTGATTTTATGTAAATATGTACCTATAATATTATTGTCAACAATATGTAAACCACTACGATCAAAATAAAAATTATATTAAAAAAGAATATGTATGCAAACCAAAAAATTGGAAAACAAGGAATAACTTGCATTATAAAATTTTTTTACAAAATATAAAAAAAAATATTGGATTAAACAAAAAAAAATTCTAGGCTTTTCTAAATTTGATGAAATAACCACTAGAGGGAAGCATTTCCCTTCTCTTAATATTTAATGCCTGACTTGGAAAATGCTGAGCTGTATGTAACTAAAGGGGTAAGTAGTGTGGAACATCTTCAGATATTTACAATGAAACTCACTCTTCTTTGAAATGACAATGAGCTGAAAGAAATAATTTTATGTGATTTCTTATATTTAGACCAAAATCCCAAAATAATTTGACCAAAGTGTTATTCTTTATGGTTGAGAAATTATTATCCCATTTAAATTAGAAATTCATAATTGATCATATTTTATGAGGAGTTATTTGTTTTGAGGGGTTGGCTTATTTAGGGGGGCAATCCTGGCTTTGTGCTTGTCACTCCTGGAGATAGCTTGGGGAATCCTATTTAGTCTCAGGAAGGGAACCTGGGTTCATTGTGTGCAAAACAAGAACCATAATCCTTTATTTTCTCTCTGAGCCTGATTTTCAATTCGTTATTATTTGGGGGCCCACAACTGGAAGTACTCATAAACTGTTCCCAATTCTGTCAGGACCAGGACCTATATGTCAAGCATATTCTCATGTCTTTGAGTCATTTTAAGTACTTTTTTAATGCGCAGGTTTTCCCTTAACTAAATTTCATCCTCTAAGGTAGGACATATCTAAAGATTACCCTTCAAACATGCTGATTCCTGGTTTGTGCACACATCATATATCTCACAATCTTATGGCCATTACACCAATGCTGGCCTGTAGAACCAAGTCATTATGTTAGTCCAATATTCATTTCCTTTATTTCTCTGTAATGTCTTTTCTTTGTGACTTCTCTTTGAAAACATCTTTACAATTTTCTGTGTTGTGAGTGTTTATCTCCTGAATTAGATGCAAGTTCAATGAAGACCCAGGCTTCATTTTATATTTGTCTTTAGGTAAGGTGCATTGTGGGACCCTAGGTTCTGAACAGGAGGGTCGCCATTTTGTAAAGGGCTCCAAGGGTAAACCTCTTAGGCATCTCTTTCTTAGGCCTAAATTTCTGTTTGACACAGCCCAAGACCTTTAAGTATTCCAGATAGCCTATTTGGAAGGGACATGAGTAACAGTAGGTAGGAACCCTAGCAGCAGCCAATTATTTTAAAGATCATCAGAAGCTAGAATATCCTTATTCCCTCCCTTTTAAAACTGGTTTGTGACCTCAGATAGAGTTACTTCCTGCAGGAGGAGGTGGCCCTGGCTAGCTAGTTTGGGGCTATGGCTGACGGAATAAGTCTTGCTTTACTTTATTTCTATAGTGGGTCTTGTCCTTGGACTTGAGACTCTAACAATCAGAAGACATGTTCAATTAAACAAACAAACAAACAAACAAACAACTCCTGAATCAGATGAAGTTAAAAGTGATACTGCAAAGGCAAGTACAATGCTGGATGGAAAATTACTGGAGGAAATACTTGGCATCCTGTTATTACATATGTGATTTCCATTTCTAGATTCTGTATTTTCCATTTTTATATCACTTTTCTTTCTTTTTTAATATCTCTTTTTCTACCTTCCTGTTTTCTGTTTCATTTAACCAAAATCCAAATAAGACACTAATGGGGAGACTAGTCCCAAAGGCGTGATTTTTTTTTATACTCTTTTGCCCTGCCAACTAGTTAGTCATAATGATGAGAATTTCTTGGTCAAGATTTATATGGCATTCACCTAAGAGATACTTCAGGCTATAGCATTTCTTAGAAGTCTAATACTTTTGGAGAAAGTTTAAAAAAAGAAAGCACATCTATTTTCTATTTTCTCTAACTTCCTAGTAAGTAAGTTTGTTACTGTGCTTTAATTTTAATTCAGTTCTTTTATTGGAATTACAAAAGAAACTTTGGTTGGCTTATGGTTTTAGAAAGTGAAGTGAGGCAGAGACTGGTTTAAAACTACTATTAAAATGATCAGTGAAAGACCTAAGGGATTAATCCAGGAGAAGAAAAATTAAGAAAAATTCTAAGAAAAATTAATAATAGCAGTTGAAAGTAGATGGTGAGATGGTAGGGGGAGGTGAAATAGAGGCATTGCTGGGGTCTTGAGCACTTTGGTGATAGTAAGGTAATTGTATACCCCAACACTATAAATGCCAAAAACATTGTAAATACATTACCATAATTTTAAGATAAAAAAGAAAACAAATACAATGGGAAAGAATGAAAGTGAGTAAAGGGGCCCGGAGAGATAGCACAGTGGCGTTTGCCTTGCAAATGGCCGATCCAGGACCAAAGGTGGTTGGTTCGAATCCCGGTGTCCCATATGGTCCCCCGTGCCTGCCAGGAGCTATTTCTGAGCAGACAGCCAGGAGTAACCCCTGAGCAATGCCGGGTGTTGACCCAAAAACCAAAAAAAAAAAAAAAAAAAAAAAAGAAAGTGAGTAAAGGAGAAACTATTACTCCCAGAAATTTGATTGGGTCAAGAAAAGAGAGAAGGAACAGTGCAAAACGAAGATGTCTGTGAGGTAAGCAAGTGATTATGTTAGGAGTCAACAGTACTATTTTTAAATGAACACATTTGTATTAAAGGGGTAGCCTTTTATGAATGTAATCTCTAGTTATACATTTCTTCTATACATTTATATTTTTATTTAGATATTTTAATCAATTTCAAATATTTATACTAAAATGACTTAATTTTGAGCACTCAACAATTAATGACACTTGTGCTTTTTTCATAATATCATCATGATATTTGTAGTACTGATAGTGTATTTTGAAAGAAACTATGCAAACTATATGCATAATAAGCTTAGGGATTTTTTTTAAAGATTTCCTTTGTGATCAGGTCTGTGGATGTGCTCAAGTTATAACACACACACACACACACACACACACACACACACACACCCTCTACAAATAGTGAAGGATTGAGGCTTACTAATATGGAACCTAGATCCAATTGCTTAAAAAAAGAAAAGTATGTAGGAAGAACCTATAATTTTTACTACTATCTTTGGTCTTAGAGAAATGCCTAGGTTAGTTACAAAGGGAACTTTGGGGGAAGACTCTAAATCTACTACACTGTAACAGAAAAAATAGAAAATCAGATGTATAGCTTCATTAAAAACATTTAAGTCATGCAAAATATTCTAGTTTTAAAAGAATATCAGCAAGATTTCCATTGATATTTTTTTCAAACTGAAATATTACTGTGATTTAGCAATTTATATTATTTTGAAAATAAGCAGCAATGTAGCCATAAATTACAGTTAAACTCATTATGAACCTGCCTTCTGGCCTAGTTTTCAGACATCCCAGTAATAACCCAGTGTTGAAAATTTAGCTTCCTTCTTTTTTTATTTTATTTTTATTTTTTTATTTCAAATTTATTTATTTATTTTTATTGTGACTGAAGTTCATTACACAGAATTATTTATGGTACATAGTGACAATGAATGAAGAGCATTCCCACCACCAATGTTGTCCTCCCTCCACTCCTGTTCCCAGCATGTCTCCCACATATCCCTCCTTTACCCCCAGAATCCTAGTGCAACTGGTCTCCACCCTACAGCTTGTTACAGGTTGGGTATCTATTCGGTTTGGTGTTCTAGTCTGGTCATTTTTAATTTACACTACATGTTTATATGACTGGTCCTGGTATCATTCTTTACCCCCTCAATTTATGAGGCTGAATGATTCAAATTATGCTATTCTGTTGGAGATAAAAAGGTTAAGGAAAAGAGAAGAAAAAATTTGGTATCAACTACTAAAAAAGAAAAAAAATCACCGAATAATATCCACAAAAGTGAAAAAGAAAGAAAAGAGTGAAAGAAAAAAGAGAAGGAAAATAATATCAAACAACAAACAAAAACAAAACAAAACCAGAAAAAGTGCTGCAGTGGCAGGGTTTGGTGTTACCCCACCTTTTTTTTTTTGTATAGGCACAGTAAGTATTGGAGAAGGAAGGAAATTCTAGTGGCCTAAGAGATTCAGGGTTTCTCCACTCTTGAAGCATATTGTCATGGGAACAACCACTGGCTCCATACCTTCTCATTGCCATATCCCGGGTTTGTTAGCTTCCTTCTTCTTTATGAAATACAGATTCTTTTGTAACCTTTCTCTTTTTTATTATTTTTATAGGTGCTATATATGATATCTAGATATCCTTATACAATAAACTTTATGAAGAATTTATTAAAATCTAGATTCTAGTTTTATAGGTCAGGAGTAAGGGGCCTCTGGGATTTTGTGATTCACACACCATCAGGTACTGCAAATGCTCTGTATTAACTGCGGTCTCTAGAATTCTGCAAGAGCTTCTTCAATGGCAAGCACCACATTGACTCTAACTTAGCACATTTTTAGAAAATTTTCCCTTTGATAAAAAATATTAAGAGATTTACCAAATCTAGCTGAAAGTCCTAAATGAATTATTTATCAACTTTCATATTTCTGAACACAGTGGGTATCAAGTCAGTCTCATAATTGGAAGTTCCTGAGTTCAGAAATAACGTCCTAATTCCTCCCTTTCCAGAATTCCCAGCTTTAGCCAAACCATATAAATCTGCTTTGTTGGCAGTTTTCATTTCCATCCTGAAGAGAACCTAGCAGGATTGCTCCTTTTCCTCAACTCCACCCCTTCCTTGCTGCCTTCTCCATGCATAGCCCAAATCCATCCCAGAGGAATTGGGAGGTTAATTTGAGGGAAATGAGCAACCACAGAGTTGAACTGAGTAGGAAAGTGTGAGAGGCATTAAAATAAGGAAGAATGGTAATTTAGTTTCTGGGGCAGGAAGCTGCTCAACATGGCTATGGGATCACATTGAAAAGGTTTTCTTCTCTCCTTTCTCTCAAGGAATATGCAGTATTAGTCCTTGCTTAATGCTACCAACTCAAGCATGGGCCCAATATCCACAGCAGGGGGAGAGGAGAGTGAGATGCCAGTGCTTGTGAGGTACTGATTTTAAGGTTCTGTTGGAGGTGCAGAAACATGTCTATGAGAAGTCCCTCATATGATGGGGAAAAGACTAACTTGTTTTCTGGTACCTTTGTCATGAAGTTTAATTAGCAATGTGCTATTTGGTTTATAGATTTAAGTTTTGAAGTGGTCTTTCTTTTTTCAATGCCACAGAACAATTTTTGCATATTAAGAATGCTTAATCTTTGAGTTTTTGTAGAATTCTATCAAACCATTAGGACTTGTTAATGCAGTGGCTTTGGGATACTTAATTGATAATTTTTCTCTTTTTTGTGTGTAAATAGATTACATATGTTACTTCTATTTAGTGGAAATTCTTTAAATATTTAAAAAATAAGAATATTTAAATACCATTTAAAATATTTAATCAGTCGAATATTTAAAAATATTAAAAAAATTAGGCTCTCTCAAGTTTAATTATAAAATCCAACCTGATTATAAAATTAGGCTTGAGAGAAATGGGTAGGGAGCTTGCTTTGCATACAACTGACCGTATTTGAACCCTGACTACCACAGTCTGTTCTTAGCATACCAAGAATAATCTGATTTCAGTGCTTGTTGTAGGTCTGGAGCTCTGCTGAGTGTAGCACAAACCTGAAATATATTTATTGTTATGCTATATTTTATTCTGAATATATTATTTGTATAAATTTTTACTATATATATTTAATTATTTTAATTTTCTCTCAGTTGAAATATTTTTTTTACTCTTTAAATTTTTTTATTTAGACACCTTGGTTTACACAGTTGCTCATAATAGTTATTTCTGGTATTCAATGTTCCAACACCAATCCCACTACCAGTGTAAGAATCCCTCTACCAAGACTTTGACAGATATGAGTAACTTACTTAATATTGCTTGACACAACTTTTTTTTATATTTTATTTAAACACCTTGATTACATACCTGATTCTGTTTGGGTTTTAGACATGTTAAGAACACCACCATTGGGGCCTGCGAGGTGGCACTAGAGATAAGGTGTTTGCCTTGCAAGCGCTAGCCAAGGAAGGACCGCAGTTTGACACCCCCCTACCCCCCCGGCATCCCATATGGTCCCCCCAAGCCAGGGGCAATTTCTGAGCCCTTAGCCAGGAGTAACCCCTGAGCATCAAACGGGTGTGGCCCGAAAAACTAAAAAAAAAACAAAACAAAACAAAAAAAAAAAAGAACACCACCATCACCAGTGAAACATTCCCATCACCAATGTCCCAAATCTCCCTTCTCCCCAACCAACCCACGCCTGTACTCTAGACAGGCTTTCTATTTTCTTCAGACATTATCATTATTAGGATAGTTCATAATGCAGTTATTTCTCTAACTAAACTCATCCCTGTTTGTGGTGAGCTTCATGAGGTGAACTGTAACTTCCAGCCCTTCTCTCTTTTGTGTCTGAAAATTATTATTGCAAGAATGTCTTTCATTTTTTTTGAAATTTATGTTTTATTTTTCAGTAATCTTTTTTTAATTTTTATTGTGACCAAAGTGCATTACAAATCTTTCACTGCATCATTTATAGTACATAGTGACAATGAATGAGGGGCATTTCCACCACCAGTGCTGTCCTCCCTCCGACCCTGTTCTCAGTATGCATCCCATATCTCACCTCCTTTACCCCCCAGAATGCTAGTGCAACTGGTCTCCACTTTACAGCTTGTTGTAGATTGAGCATCTATTCTACCGTCATTGGAGATATAAAAAAGGGATAAAAAATTTGGTGATAACTACAAAAAAAAAGGGGGGGGGGAGAAAAAAAAAGAAAAATGGAAGAAAAAAAATGGACCCGGCTAATAAAAATAAAACTAAATCTCTAAATAATAACCACAAGAGTGAAAAAGAAAGAGAAAAGTGGAAGGAAAAAGAGAAGGAAAATAAAGTAAAAAACTAACAAATCAAAACAAAACAAGAAAAAGTGTGGGTGCTGGAGTGGTAGGGTTTGGCATTCCCCCCACTTTTTTTCTTTTTTGCATAGGCACAGTAAGCATTGAGGAAGAAAGGGAATTCCCATGGCCTAAGAGATTCAGGGTTTCTCCATCCTTGAAGCATACCATCATGGGATCAACCTCTGGCTCCATATATACTCATTACCCCATCCCAAAGGCTTTTTTGTGATGCCAGGAAAGTTTCCTCTCGGTTATGTGTGAGAAAATCAAGCCACTGTAGCTAGCGATCTTGGTATTTGCGCAGGTTATATAGGTCAGGGTCTAGGATAGAGTCTCTAGGTTCTAGAGGTTTCTATCCATCGTGTTGTTGTGTTCAGTCTTCTGTAACACTTGCTCCCTGTTTTTGTTCAGTCCCTAAGCCGAAGCCTAGGATATTATGGATCCAAAGGTTCTGCTCAGTCTCTGTTGTCCAAGTTGGACCTCTGCAATAAGACATCTTGTTTTTTTTTTTTTTATGTGTCCTGGGCTACAGCTTAGGGTAGGGGTTTTCTTATTAGTCCCAAGGTAGGTTCTGTTCAGTCACGGTTGTCAAAGTCAGTTTTTGGATGTTGGTGCTCTTATTTTTCACAGTTTAAAGGACAATATCATTTCTGATTTCCATTTAGTGTTAGGTGATGTGATAGGACAGCCTGGTCTTAGGTCAAGTTTTTCTTTCCTCATTGTCATATCAAAACTTGCACAAGTTGGTGCCAGAGTAGTGTTATAAATCTCCCATTGAAGCTTAGTTCCTGGTGGTGTTGCCTGGAGCTGCATCATTTATTTCTACATTGGGCATTTGGGGTTTTGGATTGGACTAACACTGTCCAAAATCCTGGGGACTGTTTGTATCCACATGACACATGTTCAGGATGGCAGGCACCCTTCTGCTATAAAAAGTGAGTTCTTATCCCTAGAAGATAAGATCTTGTTTCTGTGTCTATGGTTTCCCCTTTTTTTACTGTGCTCATACAAAAACGTATGGTGTCATACTGTGTTGCTGGTGCTATTCTGGGTAAGAATGACAGGCTGCACAGTCCCTGTTGACTGGTTTTGTTCTGAGTTTTTATCCCAGTCAAGGCTTTTGTATCAAGCAGTACCAAAAATGGTAAGGATAGAGAAAAAATGTATATATTAAAATAGAACAAATAAAACTGAGTTAAAAAAGAAAAGGTATTCAAATAAAACAACTGATGGAGGAGGCTACCTGTATATTTAGGAATACACATCTTAAGATGTATTGTTATATGGTATTGAGCTTTCATAGGCAATATAAGACTCCCAATTAAGTTTTTTGATCTATTCTTGTGGGGAATTGAGTTTGAGAGATGTTTTGCTGCATTATGAGACCATATAGTGTCTTTGAGCTGGGAGTTTTGCTGAGGCCGATTCCTGTATCGTGCAACAGTCCATGATTTGGTGGAGGTGAGAGGGGCCATCAAGATGAGTCAGCAGGTGTGCTGGTTGTAGTTCTTTGCCAAGGCATGAGAATGGGGACCCAGAGGGTGTCTTTCACTGAGGAGCTGGAAGGTGGTTTGTTTGGGCAGGAGGTCAATCTTGGTGCCTAACGAGTAGATGAGTGAGACCATTCTGTGTTTTTCTCTTTCTCTCTGACTTATTTCACTCAGCATAATAGATTCCATGTACATTCATGTATAGGAAAATTTCATGACTTCATCTCTCCTAACAGCTGCATAATATTCCATTGTGTATATGTACCACAGTTTGTTTAGCCATTCGTCTGTTGAAGGGCATCTTGGTTGTTTCTAGAGTCTTGCTATGGTAAATAGTGCTGCAATGAATATAGGTGTAAGGAAGGGATTTTTGTATTGTATTTTTGTGTTCCTAGGGTATATTCCTAGGAGTGCTATATCTGGATCGTATGGGAGCTCGATTTCCAGTTTTTGGAGGAATCTCCATATTGCTTTCCATAAAGGTTGAACTAGACGGCTTTCCCACCAGCAGTGGATAAGAATTCCTTTCCACATCCCCGCCAACACTGTTTGTTTTCATTCTTTGTGATGTGTGCCAATCTCTGGGGTGTGAGGTGGTACCTCACAGTTGTTTTGATTTGCACCTCTCTGATGATTAGTGATGCGGAGCATTTTTTCATGTGTCTTTTGGCCAGAGATCCTCAAACTTTTTAAACAGGGGGCCAGTTCACTGTCCTTCAGACCATTTGAGGGTCTGACTATAGTAAAAACAAAACTTATGAATGAATTCTTATGCAAACTGCATATATCTTATTTTGCAATGAAGAAACAAAACAGATACAAATGCAATATGTGGCCCACGGGCCATAATTTGAGGACCACTGCTTTTGGCCATTTGTATTTCTTCTTTGTCAAAGTGTCTGTCCATTTCTTCTCCCCATTTTTTGATGGGATTAGATGTTTTTTTTTTTTTTTTCTTGTAAAGTTCTGTCAGTGCCTTGTATATTTTGGAGATTAGCCCCTTGTCTGATTTGCTTTAAGTTTTTTTTCCAATCTTTCCTGCTGTATGGAATTATTATGTATCTCATCTTCCACAGCACCAAGTCTATTCTCAGCTTCTGATACCCTGTCCCAGAGCTTATCCATTTTGTCATTCACTTCGTTTACTGAGTTTTTCAGGCTTGTTAGTTGACATGTTATTTCAGTTTGGAGTTTTGTGATTTCTGTCTTCATATTTTCTTGGTTCTTATTAGTGTTCTGTTCAACTTGATCCATGGTTTCTTTGAGTTCCTTGAGCATCTTCCATAATGCTAGTCTAAACTCCTTATCTGAGAGATTGATTAGTTGGTTGGTCGTTTTCTGGTCATCAGAATTGTCATCTTCATTCTCTATGTCTGATGCTGGCCTGTGTTGTTTCCCCATTGTCACACTTGTATTGTGGGTTTTTCTACGTGTTGTGGTGGTATTCATTGACTAAATGATGTGTGCGGCCAAGCTCCTCTGGCTCCACCCTTTCTGGGTGGGTCGACTTGCCTCCAAGGAAGGGAAGCCCTCCGTGAATGAAGCTCACACAGGATCAAATCTTAGGCTGAGCATGCAGCAGAAAAGACAAGTCTAGGGAGAAATGTTGGGCTTCAGTGATCCAGCACAGTTCTTAGTGTGATTTTTTTCTTCTTGTTGCAGTGGTGTTCTTTCATTAGAAAGAGCGCGTGGCCGCTTAGCGAAGCCGAGCAAAGTACTCTTCTGGAGCCTCTGGGAGAGTGAATTTTCTGGGCGCTTTTCGGCCCACTCCTAAGAGGTTCAGGAGACAGAATAGAGATAAACACACACAGGCAGCACTCACAGTTTCTCACAGTCGGTACCCACTGGACAGGCGTAGATTTTCCCAGACTGACGTCACAAACAAACTTGCTTGTTACAACTTAATGGTAACAGATTTATCAAATAAGCAACTTTTTTAAAAAAGTCATGAAAATTGTCATATCTCAAAATGAGGCCATTATGTTTGCTGCTAGTTGAGTCTTCTGTTATTTGGTTTAGTTTGTTAAGCCTAGGTGACTTCTCTGATAACTTCACATATTAAGTGCATCTAACTTTTCATTACTAGGATGCCAGTATGAAAAATATGAGTCATGCACTTCAGGACTTTGAGGATTTGTGGAACTGGGCCCATAAGCTGGAATGGAGGAGACTGTGGGTCAAGGGTGTGTCTGCTGTGGATTTGGAAAGTACAAAGGCTTGGGGAAGAAGGGAGGAAATTGCCTGACACCAAAAAGATCCTGGAGATCTTAGTTTCCAAACCAGCATACTTGGAGTTTTTGACAGTTAGGAGTCTACAAAAAGACCAGTGGAAAAGTTGGACCACTAGTGTGGCAGCACTTGTGAAGTATGTGTGAAGTTGCTGAGGCTTCAGCAGGGTGAGGGACTTGCCCCACATCATTCCTGAGAGAGAAAATACAGATCTATGAGTGTTTTCTCATTGGCTGACTCTCTTGTAAGAGTTAAATGATTCTATGATGCTGACCAATACAGTAGAATGGCAGTGGCTATGGTTTGTGGGCATGGCTCTCAGGTTTCTTTTTAATCAAAGTTATGTTGCAATATATCAGTTTCTGGTGTGCCACACTGAAGATCATATGAGTATCTACTACATTAAGTTCCATAAGAAAAATTTAATTCTATCTTTTGTTATATAATTATTACACCATTTGGCTGTATTTCTTAAATTCTTTCTTTTCTTTCTTTCTTTCTTTCTTTCTTTCTTTCTTTCTTTCTTTCTTTCTTTCTTTCTTTCTTTCTTTCTTTCTTTCTTTCTTTCTTTCTTTCTTTCTTTCTTTCTTTCTTTCTTTCTTTCTTTCTTTCTTTCTTTCTTTCTTTCTTTCTTTCTTTCTTTCTTTCTTTCTTTCTTTCTTTCTTTCTTTCTTTCTTTCTTTCTTTCTTTCTTTCTTTCCTTCCTTCCTTCCTTCCTTCCTTCCTTTCTTTCTTTCTCCCTCTCTTTCTCTCTCCTTCTCTTTCTCTCTCCCTCTCTTTCTCTCTCCCTCTTTCTCTCTCTCTTTCTCTCTTTCTCTCTCTCTCTCTTTCTTTCTTTCTTTCTTTCTTTCTTTCTTTCTTTCTTTCTTTCTTTCTTTCTTTCTTTCTTTCTTTCTTTCTTTCTTTCTTTCTTTCTTCCTTCCTTCCTTCCTTCCTTCCTTTCTTTCTTTCTTTCTTTCTTTCTTTCTTTCTTTCTTTCTTTCTTTCTTTCTTTCTTTCTTTCTTTCTTTCTTTCTTTCTTTCTTTCTTTCTTTCTTTCTTTCTTTCTTTCTTTCTTTCTTCCTTCCTTCCTTCCTTCCCTCCTTTCTTTCTTTCTTTCTTTCTTTCTTTCTTTCTTTCTTTCTTTCTTTCTTTCTTTCTTTCTTTCTTTCTTTCTTTCTTTCTTTCTTTCTTTCTTTCTTTCTTTCTTTCTTTCTTTCTTTCTTTCTTTCTTCTTCCTTCCTTCTTCTTCCTTCCTTCCTTTTCCTTCCTTCCTTCCTTCCTTCCTTCCTTCCTTCCTTCCTTCCTTCCTTCCTTCCTTCCTTCCTTCCTTCCTTCCTTCCTTCCTTCCTTCCTTCCTTCCTTCCTTCCTTCCTTTCTTTCTTTCTTTCTTTCTCTTTCTTTTCTTTCTTTCCTTCCTTTCCTCTGGCCCCAACTTATGTTTCTCATAGATATTTTAACATGTCCTTTCTTGTGTCATTTAAGATTTGGGAGGTTATTTAAACACAGTCAAACATCAAGATGGTTGTTTTTATTAATGTTTTCCTGATTCATCTTTGCTCATCCCTTTATTTTCATTATTCCTGAATCTTTTTAAGTATACCTACAGTATGTATCAAAGAGTTTGGTTTATCTTTGTAATCAATGGCTGGATGAAATGGATGGATAGATGGATGGATGATGGATGGATGGATAAATTGATTAATATGAATGATTCAGGCACTTTAAATGAGTGATCCATCATTATATATGTTAAATATATTTACTCACTAAAGTCATTTAATGAAACTTTCTAACATATCCAGTTAGATGAAACATTCACTCCAAAAGATTTTTCTGGAATGGCACACAAGTACTTCATTCTCTGAATTTGGACATCTTTAGAATTATTTTCTCTTACTTTGAACCTGTTTGTAGAGGTGAAAGAACTGAGTAGTTTTCTGAATACTTGATTTTAGATGCCTTTTACCCTGTTGGCAAGATAAGTACAATCCCTTCTTTGATAAAATGTATCTTTTAAATAATATTTTTTATTTAAACACCGTCATTATAAGCATGATTGTAGTTGGGTTTCAGTCATAAAATTTTTGAAAGATGAGTTAGTGTATCTTTTGTATCTTATTCTCACTGGTTCATTATTCTTGCTAAATTCCTCACACTTACTCTTATATTCCTTTGCTTTTATATCTCCAAAGAGTCTTTCTGTGATGCTATATAGAAATATAATACAGAATTCTTCTATATTTAGATATAAGTCTAAGAGATGTATGAGGTAAATACATTCCAGGGTATAAATCACTGTGGTAAAAAGGAGTTTTTCCTAATATATATGAAATTAGTTGAAATATTTATGTAAGGTGAATAATAAGCTATGCAGGCTAGGGATATAACTTGTGGAGGACATGTCATACATATTGGAGCCATTAGTCAGATCCTCATCTGCCATTCCTAATGAAAAAAGAGCTATTCAGTCATATATTTTTCTTTAAAAATTCATATTTACTAAGCACATTTAGTTACTGGAAGGATTTCATACAAGAAAAAAATCTTGTAAAAAAGCCACGAAATTTTGCCAATGCTTTTGATCAAGAAATATTGTAGACTGAAGGAAATGTCTGATATAGCAAATGTTTCCAAATAATTGTGATGTTTATAGTAAATGATTTTCTTTTATTTAATTGCATATTTCTTTTTTATTTGTTTTGTTTTGTTTTTTTTGGGGGGGGGCACACCCCATGGCACTCAGGGTTACTACTCACTCTGCACTCAGAAATCACTCCTGGCAGTCTCGGGGAACCATATGTGATGCTGGGCATGGAAACCAGGTCAGCCATGTGCAAGGCAAACACTCTATCTGCTGTACTGTTGCTCTAGCTCATTAGTTGCATATTTCTATGTGACCCCAAGACACAGTAATTCTGAAAAGATGAATAGTACCTCTGTCAGGGGTAGGACCTACAGTGACTCTATCTATAGAAAGAATATAAGTACAGCTTTCTCTGTTGATGGCTTTGTAATGGGAAATATTAGCTATAGGAGGTAGTAGACTAAAGAACTACAATTTAAACTTGCTTATAAAATCTTTTTATATAACCACTGTGGTTCATTTTATTGTACTGGACATTTATATTCAAATAAACATTTATGATTTTAGGTTTGATTTATCTTGTAGGGTAAGAAAAAATAAAGAAAAAACTGAAGAAGAATTTTGGTGCCTGAGAAAATGGAAATGAACAGAGATGATCTATCTATCTATCAATCAATTAATCTATCTATCTATCTATCTATCTATCCATCCATTAATTATCTATATTCATCTATTCTCTTCCAACAAATTATTTATTTAACAAGTTAAGTTTAAATAAAATATTAGATGTTACCATCATTAATGGCATTTTTGCATCAGATTGCATCCAAATATCTGTTGTACAAAGAAGATCTAAGAGTTCTGTGAGGTTGCTGGGCATTTTTAAGCTAGTATGATAGATTTCATACCTGATGGCCTCCATGTTTTAGTCTCAGGGTAGTATTATGTATTCAATTATTTTCCCTCCCTAAATGGAGAGAAAAACATAAAATGTTTCTCTTTTTAAGTGAGTCTAAAATAACTGAAAACAGGAAAAACATGTTGTCTAGTTTAGCTTTGAAATGCCTTCTAACTTGTCATCCTGAAAAAGATCTGTAAAATGAGAATAGGTACCTAGGTTAGATTGATGGAATACTCAATATTCTGTTGCTAAGGATCTAGCCTATTCATGGTACCCTATTTTTAGAGTGTACAAGAATGAATCAGAGATCTATGATTAATTATTAATGATTGTGAAATAGCACTGTTGGATGACAGAGAGTTAAAAATTCGAATAACAGCTGCCTGAGAATATGCTTTAAGGAACACATAAAAAAAGATTTCCGAAGTTATATTTTATCTCTTTGCTTGTTTAGAAATATTTTTTCCAAAATGTACATAATTTAGTTTTGTAAAGAATAGACCTTGGCCAAAAGAAATATTTGAGAAGATTGATTATATATCTTTATTTATTAGCATTGAAACTATACTATAAAAGATAGACTAAAACTTTAATACCTGATATTTTTATCAGATTAAAACCTGAAAGTTTTGTTTTTGCTTTGTGAGATGAGGGTGAGATTTGGGTTATACTTTATTATACTAAGGGCTTACTACTGGCTCTTTGCTCTACAATCACTCTTGGCAGTGCTCAAGGGATCATATGCAAAGCCATAATCAAGCAAGGGCCAGTTGTGTGCCTAATAAATACCTTCCTTACTCAATGTACTATCTCTTCAGTTCAGAAACTATTTTAAGCTATTAAATTGACGTATGCTTATACTTCATAAATGTATTTTTGGTGCCAGAGCAGTGGTGCAGCAACAAGATAAACAACAAGATAAACATCCTTGCATGCTGCTGACCTAGGATGAACCATGGTTCAATCTTCTAGTGGCATTCCATATGGTCCCCCAAGCCAGGACAGTTCTGAGCGTATAGCCAGGAAAAACCCCTGAGCATCACTGGGTGTGGCCAAAACAAAACAAAAGTATTCTATTTAGTGTTTATACTACTGCTATTAATTACTGTTTCCAGGCTGCATCTCTATAAATTAGGTTGGTGAAAAAAATTCAAAAGTAGTGTTGCTGGCCAGAACATGAATATATATTATGAATTTGGGCTATATCTGGTAAGATCCAGGCCATACTCCTGGCTCTGCACTTAGTTATTCCTGGCTGTGCTCTGAGGTCCATCTGGGGTGTCAGGGAGTAAACACAGCCAGACACGTTGAAGGCAAATTTCCTACTTTATTTCTCTAGCCTTAAGTATGCATTTATTATGAAGATCATTGGAGACATGTATGTCTGTAAACTGGAGAAACTAAATAAAAAAGATATTTAACTTGTTTAAATAAAAAAGCAAAATTTTGAATAGGTGAGATTTAAGTTAAAAATCAGGTAGTGAAAACTATAAATAATGGAATTCGGAAAAAGGGGGAAAACTGGGCCCGGAGAGATAGCACAGTGGCGTTTGCCTTGCAAGCAGCCGTTCCAGAACCAAAGGTGGTTGGTTCGAATCCTGGTGTCTCATATGGTCCCCCGTGCCTGCCAGGAGCTATTTCTGAGCAGACAGCCAGGAGTAACCCCTGAGCATCACTGGGTGTGGAAAACACCAAAAAAAAAAAAAAGTGGGGGGGGGGAACTACAGTTTTGAAATTAATAAAGTACTCTCTATTTTTATATCATCACTGACATTTTCTTTGCAAATAAAAATTTTCTGTTCATTTTTTTCCCATTAGTCATTTACTTATTTGTTAGATACTGAAATACCTGAAAGTAGGTGGGAGTGATAAGAACATCCCTGAGCAGGTGGCATATGAGCAGGAACCTAATTGCTGTTCTAGGAGCTAACCATCTTTGAAGTTCTTTTATTACTAATTTGTGGATTTCAGAATAAGAACAGTAACTTCATAGACATAAAAATGACCTCAGAACCCAGTTTTCTTTTCTCTTTCATTATTAATTAATTAATTAAATTTGGCCTTACAGAATGATGGTCAGAGCTAATTTATGTTTCTGCACTAAGGCTCACATGGGACACAGGGGAATTCACATAAGGTGCCTGGAATCTATCTTTGGCTGATTGCATGCAAAGCAATTGCATTGTCTTTTTTTCAGGCCCAAGACCTCATAAACTTAAGGTGATCTATTACATAAAATCTCTTATCAGAAAATATCTAATAAGGCCTAATTTTTGTAGTGCAATCAAAAAAAACCCTAAAAAGTCTTTATTGTTTTAGGAATTAATACAGTTGTAACATTGATTGATCCCTAGCTTCTCATGCAAGTGATTCACTCACTATCAGGTAGTGTTTTCCAAATTAATACTCTATTTAGAATACATGTCTCCCATACAAGTACTAACCAGGCCTGACCCTGCTTAGCTTCTGAGATCAGGCACGTTCAGGGTGGGACGGCCATAGACTAGACTACATGTCATTATTAGAAAAAAAAACCAGTATATCAAAGGCACAATGAACTTGTAAATAATTCATTGCAAATAGATGTGTATTTTTGAAGTGATGTTGCATAAAACATTTTGAGGTAGACAATATGGTATTTGCTAAAATAGTAGTTACTCTAGGATAATTTAAAATATTATTCTGATAGAGTAGTTATAAAATTAAAATATTTTATACATATATTCACACATATTTTTAATTTTTCTCTTGGGATATCAGAATTACTTAAATTGTCAGCCTATCTGTTTTGCCTCTGAATTCCTAGTGCTAAACATGGAATAAACACAGAACTCTGCCAGATATTAACAGAACTTTATTCACTGTTAAGTGAATATAAGCAACCTATGCCCTCATTTTAATTAATGGATAGAAGATATCTTTAATTCAGTGCTGCGGACGTGTTTGCGTCCCTAAGCAAAACCTTAGTGGGTCAGATAAATTCTCACTGGGAATAAGCAGGAACACAAAGCGGACGAATATGAAATATAACATAATGATACCACACGCAGTATGTGTGGGGTCAACACATCTCTGGCAAGAGTACGACAACTTTTAATCTACAGGCAATGAAATATATAAAGGGAAAAGAGAGGCAGTCATAACATGAAAAGAATGCAATGTACATTGTTTGATTTCAAAATAAATACACATAACTTAGGGTGTTTAGTAACCTTAGAATAGAATAGGTTTCAGTTAGGAGTTAGAGGATAAAAGGAAGACTAAATTCTTTTTTTTTTTTTTGTTTTTTTTGGGTCACACCCTGCAGTGCTCAGGGTTTATTCCTGGCTCCAGGCTCAGAAATTGCTCCTGACAGGCACGGGAGACCATATGGGACGTCAGGATTCGAACTGATGATCTCCTGCATGAAAGGCAAATGCCTTACCTCCATGCTATCTCTCTGGCCCTGAAAGACTAAATTCTTACATATCAAAGAAGTTCCTGACCCTAGGTGTCATTACTGATGTAAATTAAGGGATGGCAGGAATCCTGGTTTACTCCTGATAACAAATATTCTTAACTTGAGGGAAATAGTATTCTAGCAAGGGGCTAAGTCCCACTTCCTATGATCTGGTAATAGAAAGAGAATAACACTAAAGAAAAGGATACAATAATTATACCTAGTGAAATAATCTAATTCTACACTGACCAAACCTATTTGCAAGCAGGTATTCAAAGTGACAGGGAGAGTTCCCAAGACAGAAATTGTTCTGCTTTGAAGCTCAAAAGCATGGAGAGAAGACCATTGTCTTGAAGATGTTATGTTTTGACTTGGCCTTTGGAAGTGAGAAGGCTGACAGAAAGAGAGAGCTGGCTGGACTTCAAGTTGCAAATATACTAAGCCAGCAGGGAACTTCTAGCAGCTTGCTTTGGTACTGAAATTTCTTTAATGACTGCAAGATAGCTAAGGCCAAATTTCTTTAGTGGCAAAAGAGACAAAATTCAAATAAGTAATAGTAAAGAGAAAATGTAATGTCACAGCCATGTTAGAATTATAGCCAATAATCCACGCAAAGGGTCAATAATTGACTTCTCTGAACGGGCCTTTTGGCAGATAATTCTTGGGAGAAAAATTAGACACTGCACCAGGAAGGCAAAAGCCACATCTTGTGCGTGTTTCCTTATGTGGGGGGTAACAATTCAGAATATTGTAAAGAAAACTATGAAAGAAATTGAAGAAAATTGAGGAGTGGAAAACAGTTGACAAGGTTTACAACTTCAAAGAGAGGAAAGCAAGGTAGCAAGGACTTATGGTCACAATACGAGGTGAAAACAAGGTAGAGAAGATAACTAGAGCATAGCAACTGCAGCAAAACAGAGAAGTGGAAAACACAACAGCATTAATTGCAGTTTAGCTTATGTCAGAATGTTTGCTTGCTTGCTTATTATTTCCTCAATAGAATGAATAAAAAGTGTGTATACCCTTTGTTCAGGTCTAAGAGTTTCCAAGGCCACCTTAACTTTTGGTCTGTAAGAATAAACTTTTTTTTCTTCCACTCACTTTGGATGCAGTCTCGATTCTTCAACCTTTTCTAACCAAACTATTTGTTAAGATAAACTGAACCCATATTTTTTAGAACTTTAGGTACTTTCTATACATTAGACATGCATGTATTCTATACATCCCCCAAAAAGTTTGTGTATATTAAGATGTGTATATATCTTGTGTGATTCAGAATTGCTTATTCACACCTTTCTGGAAGCTGTCACACCATATTCATGAACTTTTAAAATAGAATTATGATGCATTCAGTTTTTGGTGATTTGTACAGCAGTAGTAGGGAACTAATACTTATTTAAAATTTAAACTATGAAAAGGATTCTCAGAAGAACTTACAGGGAAAATAGAGAATTCCATGTAATTCTATATTTGTACCTTGACTGTTTTTTGCCTACATGTAGAATACAAGAAAGAATAAAATATAATTTGGTTATATATATACAATATATGTGTACATATGTGTATAATTGTTTTATGAGCAGAATAATGCATAGTGTAAAGCTTGCTGCTGTTAAAAATCAGGCAGTCCCAACTGCCACCAGGAGAAGGGCTGGTTAGACCTTAAGACATCACATTGGTGATGGGAAGGTTGCACAGTGAAGGGGCGTGTTCTTGTTATAACTGAAACACAACTACAATTATGTTTGTAATCATGGTGTTTAAATAAAGAAATTATTAAAAAAAAAGACGTCATATGTCAATGTTGGCTCATACCATAAGTCACAAGGACTGACTGCAGGCAAATAATAGGATGTTGGTCCATAGCATGAGTGAAAACCCACTTGACTTCTTTGTATGGAAGATGGAATTTTTGTTTTAGTTTTTTGGGTCACACTAGGAGACATTCAGGGATTACTCCTGGCTCTGTACTCAGGAATCACTCCAAGTAGACTTAGGAGACCATATGGGATGCTGAGGATAGCCACGAGCAAGGCAAAGCCCATGCCCGCTATGCTATCCCTCAGACCCAGAGATGGAACTTTTTAAGTTAAAGACGTGTCAACAAGCCCCTCCTCCTTTGCATCCTTTCCTGCCAAAAACTCTATAAACTTTATAAACTCAATCTTCATATGAAATATGAAATATATGAAATATCCATATTTCACCATGTCCAAAATGCTACTTTGCGATTTTCGTGGGGGGAGGGACTTAAAGGAAAAAAAATTACCTGTAAGAATATGATCAACATTTCTTTCCTTTTAAGAACAATTCCTCTATCTAGTCTGAGTCCACCATTCCCTGAGAACTCAGGTAGCCAGAATAGTCTCCCACACAGTGTAGAACAAGTACAGCTTGTTTAGGCACAGCTTGACAGATGCTTTATGGCGTTGACTAGATATGAGCATCTGTGAGGTGCAGGGGCTCAGCGCACTCCCACCACAGTCATGAATTCCTCAGTCACGTCTCCAGGTGACTGAGGAGGACAGAGAAAGCAGGTAGATTTCTATCTTGAGACTGACATCTCTCTCCTTCCCAATTCACATAAGCCACCCAGGGAACTTTGTACCTCTGCTGTTGGGGGTTGCATCTCCCACTGGCAGCACACCCAAGTACTCCTAGTAAACTAGTCCACTATATGCATTTATTTTTTCCATGTGACAAGCCTGGGAAATCATATTTTTCCATCTTTCCAGATACTTTTCTCTCCTACTCCATGACATCTAATTAATTTCGAGTTAAACTATATTTGTTTCCTGGTCTCTTAAACTTGCCTCTTACTTTTATTTCTGCAGTTTCCACCTCAGTTAAGAAACATTTTTTATAATGGAAAAGGGGCCAAAAAGGACTCAGGTGCATAGGTGGTGCTAAGAAAGGAAAGAACTAAATAGGCAAACCAGAGTCAACAATAATGAGAATTCTCTCATGAGAATTTATGAGACAAACTTGAATAGCCAAACTTAAATAGGTACCTGTTATGATGACAGGCTGGGTGGGGTGGGGATAGATGGATTCTGGGAGCACTGATGAGAAAAGGTTGACTCTGGTGGTGGGACTGGTGCTGACACATGGTATGTCTAAAATTTAACTATGAATAACTTTATAAAGCATGATACTTTAAAAATATTTAAAAAACAGGGAGTCCAAGAAAAAATATTTAAAAAACAAATAAATACATTTTATTTGGGCTCTTGATAATCTGCTAATTTAACAACTGCTTTCTACCAACCATATATGCCTTGCATAGCTGAAATGTTATCATAAAAGCCTATGATAACCACTGGTACATAAAATTTTATTATAATGTGATTTGTGATCGGATGCTATGCTCCAGACAGCCTCTTATTCTCAAACAGATATAATGAAATTTTCATCTTCTTTTGGAAGAAGACAAGAGAAAAAGGCAAAGCACACTGAGAAAATGTCAGGAAATCATGTCTTGGAAAAGAAGATGAAAAGCTAGAGGATAATATTTTTTATTCCAATTTCTTTAGGTGACATCATCACAAGAGTTTGCCAGTACTGCTATTGCTGTTTTAGGAACCCCAGCCATAGCGCTCGGAATCAACCCCACCAATATTTAACTTAGAAGGAACAATCATCACCAAGCAGTATCAAACTGATGTTGCTTCTCACATGACAATTGGGGGAATTTTAAGAGCCTTTATTTCCTGGACTGACAGCTTACATAGTAGATGTAATCATATTTTTCATCAACATAACCATAACAGACAATATTTTGTATGGCAGTGAAATATTTGCGAACACATTGACTGTGTTCCAGTCACTGTGGGAAGGTTTGACTATTTTTTTTAACAAACTAAAGTCTAAATGTTTCATATCCTTGGTTCAAATTCTTCCACAGTTTGTGGATTTTAAACTTCTGATAATTATTTTTAACATATGAACTCAAAGGTCCAATTTCAATTTTTTCCTATGGGGAAATGACTATAATCCACCTGCCTATAAAACTTTAGAGCATAGTGGAACCTGGGACATTCACCTATGTTTCTAACATAAGCAAACATCCAGGCAATTAGGGAAAGAATGTCTCTCCAGGCAATGAATTCTTGAGATGTAATAAAACCAAAAGATAGTGTTAACAATATTATCACCAGTTCCCTGCAGACCCAGAGAAGACTGGACTCCATACAGAGAGAAGATCTATCAGGAACAAAGGCCAGAAAAAAAATAACATAAAGACCTTCAACTACCCTCTAGCAACTACTGATGCACCACTGCTCTGGCCCCTCATTACTTCCTTTCTTGTCATGTCCCCTTCCTAAGTACATCCAAATAAAATCTGTTTTTACTTCACTGCTCATCTTCTGAAATTCTTTTTCATGAGGGAAGGCAATGGAACTGAAAGGCTAGATAAGGTCTAAGACTATCTTTGCTTTCTTTCCAGGGAAAGGTCTACAGTTCTAGATCTTCCCAGCCTGTCCCTGGTGGTGGCAGTGAACAGCAGAAGCAAAAAATTCTCTACTCTTGGTTCTGCCTCTCTCCTACACCCTTCAAATAAGTCCACCAGCATTTCTTTCATCCAACCAATCATTTACTAAAACTATATTCTATAAGTCTTCATTAATCATTTACTTTTCACCAGAAATCTCTAATTAGAAGCAAATATTTCTGGCATTGACAGGTTAGAAAATGAATATTGAAAGAAAACGAGGGGATTCAAAAATAAGCATTTATTCAGGAAAAGTATGAATTTCAAGCCTTGAAAAATCAGAATGAATATAGGTATGAGATTAATTATCCTTTATTCTGAGACAGAGCTCAAACTGGAAGGACAAGATCACACAACTGAAATAAAGTTTAATGCTTTAATCTGTCTGTCAAAAAGAGCCCAAAATGGCCAGCCAGGGTCATCTTTTAAAGGAAATAAACCCCACCCAAGGTTATAAGGAAAATTATATAGAGAAAGGACATAGGGAGGTTCTAGCTTTCTGATGATCTTTAAAATGATTGGCAGTTATCTAGGGGTACCTTCCAACTGCTCCCTTGTCCTTCCCTGATAAGCTATCTGGTATAGCCAGGTAGTTTGGGGCAGTATTAATGGAAATAGGGTTCTGAAGATCTAGCATGTGGCCTACACTATGTGGTTCATACAAAATGGAGTCTCTTTCTGCTCAGAACTTGAGTAGAAGCCTGCCATGTGGCATTTACAAAATGGTATCCTTCCTTGTTCAGAATCTAGGTCCCAACAAGACTATGTATGATAAGTCATTAAAATACTAATGCTTAGACAAGAGAAAATAGAGAATCACTTGAAAATTGTCTGCAGGAGATTACCAACTGGGAGAGACTAAGGTTGCCTGTCACCTGTGCGTGTTTCTCTACACTTCTGTCTCCTGAACCTCTCCTAAGTTGACCGAGAAGAGCCCAGCAAGAACTTTCTCTTAGAGATGCCCAAGCTGAGGGGCCTAGAGGGACTGGGTGAGTAAAAACCGGCTACCAGCTGTGCCCCAGGAAAGGTATATCCTTTGTCTGTGAAGACAGTTGGGAGGAATCTGCCCCTGCTGTGAGATTACCAACTGGGAGAGACTGAGGGTGCCTGTCACCTGTGCGTGTTTCTCTACTCTTCTGTCTCCTGAACTACTCCTGAGAGGCCAAGAAGGGCCCAGCAAAAATTCTCTCCTAGAGGCTCCAGAAGAGCATGGCTGCTCAGCTTTTCTTCCTGGCTGAGCGCTCTTTCTAACTAATGAACCCCATTATAACATGCAGAAAAAAATCACACTACAAGCGTGACTATGGGGAGACCTCGCAGGCAAACACCATGCACAGAGAATGAAGATGTTATCTCTGATGACCCAAAAAATACCATCTGTTTAATCTCTCAGATAAGGAGTTTAAACTAGAAATATGGAAGATTTTCATGGAAATCAAAGAAAATTGTCTGCAGAAGGGTGATAAGTGCAATTGTATACTTACAATCTGTAAGACACAGAATTAAAGAAGAAAAGATTGGCATATAAAGAGAACAAAAGTTAACTCAGACGAAGTTACATTTTATAGATAATTCAACTTGGCAAACATTTTATGTTTCAAGGAAATAAATAAAGTTAGCTTCAGTAAAATAAGGTTAGATAAATACCTGTGTATACCAGTCCATCAGCTATGAATGTGTAACACTTAAAATAAAATAAAAGGACTGAAATGAGAGCATAGCGGTAGGACATTTGGACCAAGTATTCAGATGGACCAGAGTTCAATCTCCGGCATCCTGAATGGTCCCCTAGGCCTGCCAAGAGTAACTCCTGAGAGTAGATAGGTGTGGACCACCCCCCCCAATAAAAAAATAAATGAATGTGTAACACATAAGGTGGAAGAGAGAAACCCTTCGTTCTAGAGTGTGCAGTAATTATACTGTAATTGTACAAGTTGTAACCTTAATTAGCCAATTAAGTCATGCTTCCTTTCTATATATTTTAGGCTTCTTTTGGATATTGTTAAAACTCTCTTCTTTTTGAAATAAGTTATGAAAAGATTATTCATAGAAATCTATCTGCAGAGTCACAACAAATCCAAATTCCTGTAACCTGTGTGAAGAAGACTTGTGCTTTGTCAAATCAGCCTTCCAGACTAGTTTTGAGCAGGGGATATGGCAGTTTTGTTCCTGATTGTTTTGTGTTGCTGTTCTCTGTAAAATCGCATGAGGGCAGCAAAGAGGCAGAGTAGACCATTATAATAATGAAGAGCAATCCGGAGAAACCAGAAGCTCTAATTTTGGGCGTAGTGTTTTCAGAAACACCTCTTCAAAAATTAAATCACATATTGTTTCTTTTTCAAACAATCCGAGTCAATTGATTTCCCTATTCTCCTCTTTAAAAGAAAAAAAGAGACCCGCATCTAAAAATGGGTAAGTAATGTAAATTCAGACATTTGAAAGAGTTGTATTTGATTTGTTCATAATACAATTCCTAAATTTTGGGGGTTGAGTAGTTACAATTTGACCAAATACTTACTTAGTAAATGTTTTATTATAGTGTCCTCTATCCTCCAGAATAATTATTTTCCACAGACTAAAGCCTGCTGCTCTGCTAAGATACATATAGAAGCACATTTTAATTAAATAGCTTGAATATAAATGTAATAGCCTTTGTGTTACATGTGAAAACTAGGTTGCAATAAGAGATTATTGAGTCAATTTGACTCATAACTAAATACCTAAGAAAGTTGATAACAAGAATAGAGGGTAACATACTTGTGTAGCTTTAGACTCCTTGTCTCTTGAGAAATGCCTTTATTCTTTTTTGCTAACTGCTTTTTCACACCTTCATACCACGCAACTGACCAGCCACTATGAACCTTTTGCCTGTCCAGTATTTATGCATTCTTCAGCTCTCAGAGAGGAGGTCTCATTTCTAAGAAGCCTGACCCATTGCTTCTTCATTTTCTTAGCCATTTTCTGCTTCTCACATTTACTCCCAGAGCATATTATGACCTACTCTGGGAATTAATGCTCATTCCTAATATTATCTCCAGTACCTAGCACTTTGTACCTAGTAGGAGACCTAATGAAAACAAAACAAAACAACTTAAGTGCTTGCAAATTTTTATCAAGGGAGAATGTAGAGAGTATGGAAAAGTTTTGTTTCCCTGCCTAGGGCAGGGGTAGGGTAGCTTATAGCACTAAGCCCATGACAAAAATGATGGAAACTAACACTTTTTAGAAAACATTTGACAGTTGGTGAGGGCAGAACAACAGGAGGCATGTAGTGAGTTAGGTATTTGTCATAGGATTAAAAAATCATAGAAAAAAATGCCTGTGAAAATGCTTTGTGTAGTGCTAAATGTGGAGGAGTGAGCATTGTGTATCAGTTTAAAAACAAAAGCAGCAGCTTACACCTTGCAGTGATTCTAGCAAAACTATTTTCCTGGAGCTTTCCGGATGTGAAGGTAGTTTTCTGAAGGGCATCATCCATCCGTGTTAGAGGTCATTGCACTGCAGTGGGAGAGGCAGGGAGGGGTTCTTTCTAGAAAGGACTGAGATCTCCTTAGCTTCTTGTTGCTAGGCAATGTCTCCTCCAGTGAAAGCTCATCTTCCTCTTTAAAGATGGCGTGAGGTCTTGTTGAAGGAAATGCAGTTTGTATAAATTGAATCTCATGCAAACAATGTGATCTCATCCTCAAAATTGCTTATCCTATAAGGCAGACAAATAATTCTTAATTAAAATCCAGTTTCTTAGCAACCAGATACTATAACTTGCTTTTTTGTTGTTGTTGCTGCAAAGCAATATACTTTCTTTTTAATCTTATTGATTTATTTTTACCTTCCTACCCATATGCCTTTCCAAATTGGTTTAATGAGATTCAGCAAAGAATTGTTTTTTAAAGAGTATTTCCCTCGACTGCTGAATTAATTTCCATTTGAAAAATTACTTTGTATCTATACCTTTTAGCTAGAACCTAGCATTTTGCTCTTAATATGTTACATAATTATAAAAATATGGTAAGTTGTCCATTTAAAGGATACTGGAGCAACAATTTTTATAATATGGTGAGTTGTCCATTTAAAGGATACTGGAGCAACAATTTTTAAAACTGAACTGTAGATAAGTTAGTGCAATAAATTGTATACAACACATATGCTATACAGTTTATGTAGTATATTATGTACATGCAATACATGTAATGTGTAATATACTATATTTATATATGTAGTATGTGTAATCTATTTTATGTAATATATATTTGGCAAACCTGACATTAACTGCTGGTTTCTAAAATTGAAAAAAAATTAAAGTATTTTCCTCTCTCAAAACTTCAAATATCCGTTAGATTCTAAGATGTTTTATCTCCCAATATTTCAGATCCTAGGATAGTTAAGAGAATTAAAGTGTGTTTGCTTTTCTCAACGTAATACTGTCATAACTTTAGAAATAAAAATGCCAAATAAATATGATCACTTAATAATATAGCTCTTACTTCCATGTTTTCCTTGTTATTGCCATTAAGACATCAGCAGCCCCACTCTGGGCTCTGGTGCTTGCTCAGTTCAGTTGTGGTGCTCAAACATATGTGGATTTCCTGCATAAGGAATCACAATTTGCTGTGGCATGAGAGATTCAAAAAAATAAAGAGTATCTGGGGCCTTATGGGTGCATGTGAGGAGATTCCTGGATGGAATATGTAGTCTGAACACTAATAAAGAAAGCAATTGTCTACTGAGTCCAAATCTAGCTTTAAGAAAAATGTATAGAATAATTGTGTTTAAAAATTGAGATATTTTAATTGCTACTTAGTGTTTTAACTTTTATTCTAATTGTTGCTGCATAAATTTTTCCATGTTTATTACAAAGAGCATTTTTAAAAATTCCCTCCTAGAGATTTGACATGATTGTCACTTAATACTAATAATTTAATGAGAAGTTTGAAAATTGAAATTCCTTCCATGACTTAGTGAGGGAAAGCTTCCCTGAGTCGTTTGACTTTTTGAGGTTTTTCCTTCCATCCCACCCTTCTTCTTTTTTTCATCAGTTATCCAACATACATTTTTTGACACTTTTTCTCTGAGTATGTTTATCCTTGAGATACAACTTGAAAACAGCTTAAGAAAAACAAAAGTTTGTTTGTGATTAGCTTGAAAAATTACAAACCAAAGGCTTAAGTGCCACTAGGGAAAAAAATGGTTCCTGCTTTCATTTCTGCTTCTTTTATCATGTTTATTCTCTTAAACCACTTTATCTCCTTGTCTGTACCCAGGACTTTCAGTAACTCACCTACCCATATTTTGTTTATGTACTTATTTTAAGAGGCTTGGGACTAAATATAGTGGCACTCAGGGCTCAAGGATCACTCTTGGTGGAGATTAACGGACCAAGTATGGTGAAGGGATTGGACCAGTGTTAACCACATGCAAGGAAAATACCTAAAAATTTGAACTATTTCTCTAGTCCAATATTGCTAATATAAATAGAAAGAAAAATCACCACATTTACCGGTGTCCTAGAAGATTCAAGAACAATATTGAACTATATAAATATACTCAAAAATTAAATGCCAAAAAAATTAAATGCCTTAGCAATGAAGGCAAAGAAATGAAGAAGAAAACACCAAGTTAAAATATTAAAAAAAATATTAGGAAATAATAATAATAATAATGTTACTCTTAAGAAGAGAATATTAAGCTAACCCAATAAAAACAACCACAATTCAATTTCTTGTGAATTACATGCAGAAAAGGAAGATGAGATAGATATACCATACATATATAAAGAACTCACCAGATATGGGGACATTTTTGTAAATAACCATCTTTTATATCTGTATATTTTATATATATTATATATCATGATTATAAATATGTTTGTAGTTGGGTTTTAGTTATAAAAACAACCCCCTTCACCAGTGCAACATTTCCATCACCAAAGTCCCCCATCTTTCTCCTCCCCAACCCCTTGCTTCTATTCAAGGCAGGGATTCTATTTCTCTCAATCACTAACTACCATTGTCATGATAGTTGTCAGAATAATTACTTCTCTAACTAAACTCACTATTCCTTGTGATAAGCTTCACATAGTAGGCCAGTTCTTCCAGCTCTCATCTTTATTGTCTCTGTGTATTAATACAGTAATGTCTTTTTTTAAACCCATAGATGAGTGAGACTATTCTGTCTATCTCTTTCCCTCTGAATTATTTTACTCAACATAATAGTTTCCATGTCCATCCATGTATTGGAAAATTTCATGACTTCATTTTTTCTGACATAGTATTTTCTGCATAGTAGTCCATTGTATAAATGAACCACAGTTTCTTTAGCCACTCATCTGTTGTTGGGCATCTGAGTTGTTTTCAGATTCTGACTATCATAAATAGAGCTGCAATGAATATAGATGTGTAGAAGACATTTTTGTGTTGTGTTTTTGTGTGTGTATATTCTATATATACCAGTGTTATAATTGGATCATATGGGAGCTCAATTTTCATTTCTTTTGTGAAATCTCCATATTAATTTCCATAAAGGCTGGACTAGATGGTATTTCCAACAGTAGTGAATGAGAAATCTTTTCTTTCCACATTCCCGCCAGCACTGGTTGTTCTTGTTCTTTGTGATATCTGTTAGTCTCTGTGGTGTGAGATGGCACTTCATTGTTGTTTTGATTTACATCTTCCTGATGATTAGTGATGTGAAGCATTTTTTCATGTGTCTTTTGGCCATTTATATTTTTTCTTTGAGCAATTGTCTGTTCATTTCTCCTTCACATATTTTATGGGGTTAGGGGTTTTTGTTAATTAAGTTCTGTCAGTACCTTGTATATCTTAAATATTAGCTCTTTATCTCATGGGTCTGGGTGAATAGTTTCTTCCATTCTGTGGGTAACCTTTATATCCTTGTCACTATTTTTTGAAGTGCAGAAGCTTCTCAGCTTCTGTTTATCTCTGCTTCCACTTGTTTGGACAGTGCTGTTTCTTCCTTGAAGATGCCTATAGTCTCAAAGTCATAGAGTGTTTTATCTACGTGTTTTTCTCTTTACTTTAAGTTCTGGTTATGATAGCAAGGTCTTGAATCCATTTGGATTTGATCTTTGTGCATGGTGTTAGATGGAGATCGGAATTTTGCATGTGGCTGATGGGTTGTGCCAATACCACTTGTTGAAGAGGCTTACCTTGCTCATTTTGCATTTCTTGCCCCTTTATCAAAAAAAATCATTGATTGTATGTCTGAGGAACATTCTCTGAATACTCAAGTCTTTTCCATTGATCTGAGATTCTGTCTTTATTCCAATACCATGTTGTTTTAATGACTATTGCTTTGTAGTACAATTTAAAGTTGGAGAAAGTGGTGCTTCTCATCTTCTTTTTTTCTAAGGGTTTCTTTAGCTGTTTTTGGGCATATATTGTTTCAAATGAATTTCAGGAGTGTTTGATTTACTTCTTAAAAAATGTCTTGTGTATCCTTAGTGGAATTGTATTGTACAATGCTTTGGGAAGTATTGCCATTTTAATGATGTTAATGCTCCCAATCCATGAAAAGAGTATGTGTCTTCATTTCCTTGCATCATATTTATTTCTTGAAGCAGTGTTTTGTAGTTTTATTTGTATAGGTCCTTCACCTCTTTAGTTAAATTGACTCCAAGGCATTTGAGTTTGTGTGACACTAATAAAAACAAGATTTTTTAATGTCCATTTTTTCTTTATCATTATTTGTGTATAAGAAGGTTATTGATTTTTGCATGTTAATTTTGTAGCCCGTCATTTTGCTATATGAATCTATTGTTTCTAGAAGTTTTTTGTAGAGTCTTTAGGGTTTTCTAAATATAGTATCATGTCATTTGAAAACAGTGAGAGATTGACTTCATCCTTTCCTATATGGATGCCCTTTACATATTTTACCTGCCTAATCACTATGGCAAGTACTTCCAGTGCTATGTTGAATAGGAGTGGTGAGACAGAGCAGCCTTGTCTTGTGTAAGATTTAGAGGAAAGACTTTAGATTATCTCCATTGAGAATAATATTTGCTACTGAATAGTGGTAAATGGCCTTGGCTATATTGAATAAAAGCTTTTTCCATTTCCATGTTGTTGAGAGTTTTTATCAGGAATGGGTATTGGACCTTTTCAAATTGTTTCTCTCATCTCATAATGAGATGATCATATAGTTTTTATTTTTTCTTTAGTTGATATGATGTATTATGCTGATTGATTTACATATATTAAACCATCCTTGCATTCCTGGTATGAAACCTCCTTGATTATGGTGTATGATCTTCTTGATGAGGGGTTGGATCCTATTTGCTAATATTTTGTTGAGGATTTTTGAATATGTGTTCATCAGGTATATTGATCTGTGGTTTTCTTTCTTTGCATCATCTTTGTCAGGTTTTGGTATCAGGGTGATGTTAGCTTCATAAAAACTATTTGGAAGTGTTTTCTGTTTTTAATTTCCTTAAAGATTCTGAAGAGGACTTGCAGTAGTTCCTCTTGAAAGGTTTGAAAGAATTAGTTAGTGAATAGATCTAGGCCTGGGCTTTTGTTTTTGAGAAAACTTTTGATTACCATTTTAATTTCCTCAATGGTGATGGGTCTGTTTCAATAGTCAAGAGATCATCCTGATTCAACTGTGGAAAATTGTAATAGTTCAAGAATTTATCTATTTCTTCCAGGTTCTCTTGTTTTGTGTCATAGAGTTTCTCAAAGTAGTCTCTGATTATTTGAATCTCTGCAGTATTTCTAATCCGGTTTAGTAAGTTTCTCTCTATCCATTTCTTTGTGAGTTTTGCTAGTGGTTTATAAACTTTGTTGACTTTTTCAAAGAACCAACTTTTGCTTTCATAGATCTCTCAGACTGTTTTTTTGGATTTCCACTTGATTGATTTCTGCTCTAAGCATTGTTATTTCCTTCAGCATACATACCTATTTTGGGTTCATTTTGTTGATTATTTTCTAATTTTATAAGCTGTGCCATTAAGCTATTTATGTAGGCCCCTTCTTCCTTCTTGATGTGTGCTTGCAAAGGTATAAATTGTCTTCTTGGCACAGCTTTTGCTGTGTTCTACAAATTCTGATAATTTGTTTCTTCATTTGTGTTTGTTTCCAGGAATGTTTTGATTCCCTCTTTGATTTATTCCCTGGTCCACTGGTTATTCAGTAATGAGCTGTTTAATTTCCAGGTGTTAAAGTTTCTGAGTTCCTTTGTAGTTGACTTCTACTTTCAGTGCATTGTAATCGGAGAAGATAGCCCATACAATTCGGATCCTTTTGATTGGAGGTTAGTTTTATGGGCTAGTATATGGTCTATCTAGGACAATGACCCAGGTGAATTGGAGAAGAATATGTATCCCGTTTTTGGGGGGTGGAGGATTTGGTTGCATGAAGTATTTAGCTCTCAAAGTTTCTCTGCATTGTTGTCCATGACTCTTGTTTCATCCTGGGATTTTGTCCCTGGGTTTCTGGGATTTCAGTGATTCTTATGTTGCTTCTGTTGAGTTTATCAAAGACTTCTATTGTCTTCTGTTCACATTCTTTGAGTATTTTTGTTGTCTAATCATTTGTGTTAAGGCTCTTTTCCAATCTCTTTTGTTGTATGGAGTTGTCATTAATTCATTTTTTAGTTCACTTATTTAGTCCACAGCTGCTGTTACTCTGTTGGAGAGGCTTTCCAGTGAGGTTTTAATTTCACCTACCAAGTTTTCAGACCTATTATTTCAGTTTGGAGTTTTCTGATTTCTATTTTCATACCCTCTTGATTCTTATTTGAGGTTCATTGAGCTTGATCTAAGCTTTAGTTGAGTTCTATGAACATCCTCCATATTTCTTCTCTAAACTCTTCATTTTAGAAGCTAGCTAAATAAGTGGTTGTGATCTTTTGGGTCATCATAGTTGCCATCTTCATTCTCTATGCATGGTGTTTGCCTGTGTTGTTTCCCCATTGTCACCATGCAGTGTGGTGTTTTCTTCATATTGGGTAGGGTTCATTGACTAGGAAATTTGTGTGGCTGCAAAGTAAAGCAGAGTGAATGCGTGCTTCTGACTCCATCCTTCATGGATGGGGACATTATTATAGTATCCTTTCTATAATATGCAATGTTTTTAATGTTTATCATTCCAATGCCTTAATTCATAGATTACTATTACTTTGCATATAGTTGGATATTAGGAATTATCATAAAACTATATTTGTTCTTTTATTCTCAGGAGTGTCTTGTTTATTTTTCCACATTGATGTCTTTTTTAGTTTGAAATACATTTCAGTATTTTTTCTTCTATTTCTGTTAAATGATTCAAGAAAAAAATTTAACTCAGATATTAATAGTATTTTACTACCAATAAATAGGCATCAGGAATCATAGAAGTTACTTGTATTTCCTTTCCATTTTATTAATTAGAAAATTATAGTTTTACAAGCCTCAGTTATCATAAGCCTTCATCTATTGTATTAATTACTGAAATAACAATTAGGAAAAAGTTGAATTTAAGTCTTTATCATAGATTTACTATCAGTTTTATGTGTATTATGGTTAAGATACTGGAAACTGAGCCAGAGAAGTAGTACAGCAGGCTCAGTATTTGCTTTGCATGCATCCAACCAGAATTCAATCTTGACTACTGCATGTGTGTTGCTGATCCCCTTCAGGAGTGATTCTTAATGCAGAGTTATCAGTAAGTCTTGAGTGCTGCCAGGTGTGGTCCTAATGAGGGAGGGAGGGAGGGAGGGAGATAGGGAGGGAGGGAGGAAGGAAGGGAGGAAGGTAGGAGGGAGGGAGGGAGGAAGAGAGGAAGAGGCGAGAAGGAGGAAAGGAAGGTGGGAGGAAAGAAGGAAGGAAGGAAGGAATAGAAGGAAAGAAGGGCAATGGGGAGGAGTTATGAAAGAAGGGAGAGAAGTCGGGAGGAAAGGAGTGAGGGAAAGGGAGAAAAGGAAAAGAGGAAGAAAGGAAAGAAAAAAGGAAAAAAGGAAGGAAGAAATGAAGGAAGGGAAGAAGGAAGAGAAATAAATATAAAAAATAATGGAAACTTCTTATTAGTGAAGTTAAAAAGTACAAAACTTAGGAAATATGCTAAACTGTCATACAAGTATGCTATCAAATATGAATAATTAGATAGTAAATATTTGTAAAAATTTTTCTTGATACTCAATGCAGATAGATGAACATGATTCCCAGGTAAGAGTTCTCATCAGATGAACAATAAGTTAATAATTTTGCAGTGTGGATAAGTAATATGAAAAGCAGGGGCCAAGAAAGATAGGTAGTAGCTGGTAAGATGTATGCCTTGCATGCTGACTTGGTCAAATACCACATGTCACCATTAGCACCATCAATACCAACCTCAGAGCATAGTCAAGAGGAAGCTCTGAACATTATTAGGTGTAGACCAAAACCAAACCAAAAATAAGTAAAATAATCATCCCCAAATATTTTAAGTATTTTACAGTGGTTATGCCTTCCATTAAAACAAGCCTCTAAGTTGAATTTGCTTAAGAATCCACATGTATGAGATTGCTAATGCAAATACCTCATTTACGAGAGTACAGATGGAAATTTCATCTCCTGCCAATGCAAAAAAGACTCTTGAAGCCAGCTTATAATGGCTTTGTCATCCTACATTGAATTGTTGGGTCAAACTTAATTGTGTTCAAAATATACATTTTAAAGTAGAAGTTATTTTATTCTGAGTGTACTATTAAAAGCATTAGGAGAGTCATATTTCACCATTATGATTTTTAGAGAGCCCAATTACATATTAGATGACTCAGCAGAGGTGTCAGAACTAAAGCAGCCTTGCTATGTCCGATAAACTGTCTGTAGAACACTCAGAGTGCTTCGTAAATCTTTGATGCTATTTAAGTTGATATATAAATTATCTAGCCCAGCATGTTCAAAGAGTTACTAAGCAGAAACACCAAACATCAAAAGCAACTTGTTTTCTACTGAACTTCAAAGACTAATAAATAGTCATGATGAAAGTAAATGAAAAAAGTTCTTACATTTCATACCACAAACTTGGAAGATGGACAGAATGAAGTTTTGCTAAAGTAAAGCTCCTCTAACTTAAATTAAATTAAATTAAATTATTGTTGAAAATTTCTCTCTCCATTGCAGACATCATCCGCATTGTGATTAAAGTTTCTTATGACTTCTCAGTACCTATAAAGATTCAGATATAAAAGAATTCTAACATTGTGATTGTACATATGAAACAGAAACTTGACAAGAATCCATGGGGAGTTTATAGTAACTTCAAGGACCATGAATTTTTTTTTAATAAGTGAAGGAAAGAGACTCATAGTCTTATGTAATTTTATTATGGGTATGTAAAATTGTATTTAATTATATAAATATTATCTAATTATGGGAGTTGAAAGAGGTAGAGAAATTAAAATTTTTTTATTCTTTGGATAACCTTTTACCCTGTACAAACATATTTCAGAGGATCTGTGCTTATAAAAACCTGGGGCAAGTTATAGAGGTTTACTAGGGCAAAGTTATATTCACTAATAGTAAATTATAATATTATTTTTCATAAAACAATGTGCTAGATGGATTGTTTAGAGCAATAATATCCTTTCTATAATATGCAATGTTTTTAATTTCACTGATAAAGAGGACTAATGAGCTAGTGACTAGTAGGCAGCAAGAGCATAAAGGAACATCAGAAGACTAAATGCTATTAGTTTATTGAGAATGTGCTGGCTTGTTAGCCATTATATTGTAGATTGCAGAGGGAGATTGCATTAGGACAAGTGAAAGGCAAAAGATAATTTGCTCATTTGATATCAGTATTATTTTCTCTCAATGCATGGTGAAAGGCTAGGCAGGAATGACTTATTCAGTAGCAAAAAATAAAATCTGCCTTGTAGATGATAAAGAAGATTTTTTCACTTGAGTGGAAAAAGTAATCCTGAATAACATTTTAGAAAAATTATTGACTTGCCTCTGACTTCTAAAGGCATGTAATATTACATTATATCTGTAAATCTTTATCACTATATCAATATATATTTATAGATATAGTCATTTTATATAGTTGCCCAGATTATAAATCATTAACTGGGTTAGATTAACATTAGTGATGGTAAAGACAAATTTGATCCTACATTAAATTGAATCCATAATGTGAATCATTAAGAGTAATGCTGTCAAAAGGGAAAATAATTAAAAAGATCATAGATGAGAAAAATCAAAATAAAAAGGCCAAACTCAAAATTACACATTCTGCAAAGGAAAACTAGAATAATAATAATGGATAATAATAATAAAAATAGATGAGAAGTACCTATAAAAGCAGTTTATGAAAATTTTCTGGGTTGATAACACTAATTGAATGAGTTCTCTAAGTTTCAGGAAAAAAAATAATACAAAGAAGCCTATCTTTATGGCAAACAACTAAAAACAACTTCTGATAAAACAAAATAAAACCAGATTATTATATATCAATTCTCTATACCCAGAGGACTGCATGATTCTACTTTATATGAGAAATTTATCAATTTTTTGGCAATTGCTATATTTTAGATATTTTGTCTTAAATTTGTAGACCAACAAATATGGTATTGTAATTAAAGGATGCAATGAAGGCAATTGTATCTTTTTTCTAGAACTGAGTCATGCTTAGTAAGTGAAAAGATTACCTTTTTTATTTCTTAATAATTTCTCAGTTTCTAAATCCATGCATTTTTCAAAACCTGTCTTTCTTTTGGAAGTTGAGGAGTACACACAGTGATGTGTAGGGAATCATGAGGTGCTGGCAACTTTTCAGGGTCTCTTACACTCTAACCCTTTTAACCATCTCTCTAGTTTTGTTAATCTATGAATTTGTTAAGAGAAAGCCTTAATACTTGTCAATCCAAAAATTATTCTCTGATTATTTTAGGTAGATGTAATGGGATAGACGTTGAGATTATTAGGGCTATGCTGCCAAAAAAAAAGAAAGAAAAACAAATTGAGATCATTTGACACAGAATGGCAAATTACACCTCAAATGACAACTAGATTTGATTATTATTAATAATAAAAAGCGGGCCCGGAGAGATAGCACAGTGGCGTTTGCCTTGCAAGCAGCCGATCCAGGACCAAAGGTGGTTGGTTCGAATCCCGGTGTCCCATATGGTCCCCTGTGCCTGCCAGGAGCTATTTCTGAGCAGACAGCCAGGAGTAACCCCTGAGCACTGCCGGTTGTGACCCAAAAACCAAAAATAATAATAATAATAATAATAATAATAATAATAAAAAGCTGAGAATAACAGTGAAATCTTGTGCAATTTTTTAAAAAAAGATCAACCAAAGATTTTTTATGGTGAAGAAAAATAGTTTATTTTATTTATTTGCATCTTTATTTTACTTTATTTTATTGAAACCATTAGACTTACAAGGTCCTTCATAGTTGGGTTTTAGTCATACAATGAATTAGGACCAATCCCACCACCATGTGTTCTTCCTCCACCATGTTCCTGAGTGTATTCCAATTACCAATCACCCTTTGCCTCCCAGCCTGCAAGTATAACAGGCTCATTTACAATTTAGATTGTTTTGAGTTTAGATCTTTTGATTCCATTTTTGTTGACTTCAGCTTAGATATTTAGTTCTGTCATTTTTTTTTTTATCTCTACCAATGGACCTGAAACCACTTGATCCCATCCTTTCATATTTGTGTTTCTCCTCCTCCATTCAGTAGTTTTGCTTATACTCACTACACTCTGGGGCCAAGGGTGTTCAAGGTAACTCACATGTAAACCATTGCATTTCTTCATGGAGTTATTCTAAATACTACATATAAGTGTTATTCTGTATTTATCCTTCTTTTGGCTTACTTTTTTAACATAATATCTTCCAGTTACATCCATGTTGGTGCAAATTGCCTGATTTCATCATTTCTTATAGCTATGGAGTATTTCATTTTATACATTGATGATCATTCATCTGTTGTTGGACATCTAGGCTGATTTCAAGTCTTAGCTATTGAACTGAATGCTGCAATAAATAGTGCTGTGCATACATCCTTTTGGATGAATGCTTTTTTTTTGTTTGTTTGTTCTGGGGATAGATACCCAAACGAGGAATTTTTAGAGGGGTCATATGGCAACTCAGTTTTGAGTTTACTAAGAACCTTTTATACTGTTTTCCATAGGGGTTGGATAGGCAGCATTCCCACCAGCAGTGGATGAAAGTTCTTTTCTCATCCCTGTCAACAGAGATTGTTCCCTGTTTTTTATATATTGCCACTATTTACTCATCAGGGGAACAATAGACCAACTTTAATCATCATATATTCACCAAGTATAGAGTCAGCAAAGTATGTAAGACTTTTGCTCACAAACATAGAGAAACATATGGATGGTAACTTGATAGTAGTGGAAGTTTTCAACATACCACTTTTGCCTTGAATATATCTATGCAGCAGAACATTAGCAAGGACATAAGTACCATAAATAAGAAACTAGAAGAACTGGGAATAATGGATCTACACAGGGCATTTCTTCCTCAAAAAGCTGAATATATATTTTTCTCAAGTGCACATGTGACATTCTCTAGGATAGATCACATTTTAGGGCATAAATTTAACTTGCAAAAACTTACAAACATGAGAATTATACCAAGGACCCTATCAGACCACTATGCCATAGAGAGCAATGTTATTGTAAAAAAATGATGGATTGAATAATGATGTGGAGTAAATGTAACACCTGGAGACTGAACAACATGCTGCTCAACAACAGCTGGATTAAAGAGGAAATCAAGGAAGAAATAAAGTGATTCCTTGAGACTAATGATAACAAAGAAATAAATTATCAAAATCTATGAAACACGGCAATCATAGCACTAAGGGGAAATTTATAGCAATACAGGTTTACATAAAGAGGAAAAAAGACAAAATAAACAACCTTAAGGCACACCTTAATGTATAGAAAACCAACAACAAAGAAACCCAAACAGAAGCAGGAGAAAATATGTTTCTAGAGTACACAAATTCTTATGGCCCCTGGTCAACCGTAAGAGGGGTTTGTCCCTTAAGGCTTTAGAAATTCAGTTAGAAGTTAGAAGAGCTCCTTGTAATTGTCCTTTAGGGGCAGTTCCAAGCAGCCTGACATATATAAGCCCCAGGTTGAAGTGTGTGTGTGTGTGTGTGTGTGTGTGTGTGTGTGTGTGTGTGTGTGTGCTTGGTGTGGGGGTATTGCTTATGCCAGCCTGCTCTGCTGGATGGTTGCTGTCAGACTGCTAGAAAAACTACTCGCTGGATCCTCTTTTTTTGCCTTGCTGTTTCTCCTGCTCTTCCCTTTCTTCTGGGCCTCTCCTTGGATGAATCCTTGCCTTGGTCCCAACCATACCCATCTCTCTCACTCTGCCCGAAAACCTAGGGAGTAGGCTCGAAGGCCCCGGCTTCTCTGCTTTGCTTATCCCTCTATTAAATGCAGTTCCAAAACCTTTTTTGTTGGGGTCGTATTTGATCCTCACAGATGTTGGCATTGGTTCTAAGAAAACACAAAACCCTATCTTATACTCTCTTCAACAATCATTTTAAAAAGAAAATTCCTTGCCTAGTAGAGAAAAGGTGATAGAGGTGAGATCATTATTCCAACATACTGTCTACAGCTGCAGGCAGTAACGCCTCTATGCAAACAACAAAAACAGATAGATATATGCTTAGCCTAAAGAAGAATTTTGCTGTCAGAATTCTGCAAAATAAGGTTAGAATGTTGACCCCAAAGCTAACAGGATTGTTCTTAGGGAAGCAGAATGTCTGTAAGTGTCGGTGTTATGTTTGCATTATAATTTGTGGGCATTAGCAAATTTTGGAATAATGCCAGAGCAGCTGAAGGAAGCCAATTTAAAAAGTGAAAAAATGGTAGGGTGCTTGCCTTGCATGCAGCTGACTCAAAAAGTATAAAGAAATTAGGGAATGGGGTCTTGAAATAATAGTGAAACGTTTTGGTACGGTGAAACGTTTTGGTACGGTTGTTTAGTAGCACTGTAGTATAAAACATTATATCAATACTATTGTAAATATCAGTAAAAATAATACTATTTGGAGGATAGATTATTTCACTTACAAATAAATTAAGTGGCAACATAGAAGGTAAATTGAATAGAAAGATTGGGGGTATTGGGGAAGTAAAGTTGGGAGATGTGAGAAAGATTAAGTTTAAAATTCACTTTCTTATTATTTTCTTATATGTATAATCCAGTTGATTAAAACACTATTGCTTGCCACAATATGGTCCCTCCCTGCTTGTTGTCAATGCTGAGTCTATCCTCCTCTTCAATTCCTTCACTATTTCAGAATGCTGTTTTTCCTTCCATGTTGAAAACTTTCCTGTTGCAGAGTTTTGAACATCTGATGTCCCCTCCCTAAACTGTTGCTTCCTTTTGCTTGACCAACTCACTATTTTTTTTTGTTGATGATGTTTGGTGTAACTTCCTTGCAACATTTATTTTTTATTAAAAAATGCAGACTGTTCATGAACAAATTTCATAATGAGATCCTGCATACCTTTTCATAGTTTTTACATTTGTATAGATTATATAAAATATTTAGTCTAGACTTAAATGCTAATGCAATAGAGTTGGTATTGTGTTATTTTCCTTTATGGTAAAGTGTTTTAAAATGTGAATATATTAAATGCTTTTGTACTTGGTAAAATTTGAATTAATGAATAGTCTAGAGCAGGGGTCTTCAAACTATGGCCCGTGGGCCACATATTGTATTTATTCCCATTTTGTTTCTTCACTTCTAAATGAGATATATGCAGTGTGATTAATTTGTTTATAATTTTTGTTTTTACTATAATCTGGCCCTCCAATAGTCTGAAGGACAGTGAACTGGCCCTCTGTTTAAAAAATTTAAGGACCCCTGGCTAGAGTCTAGGGATTGAGCATTATTTTCGAAAACAAATTAGTTGTAGACCTTCTATCTGTGGGATGGGGGTAAGAAAATAATGTTTTCTTAATTGAGGGAGAGGTGACAACTGGGTGACTGGGTTCACTCAGAACAGTTGTAGGCATTGGCAGATTAGGTCACTCTGTGCATGACATGAGAGATTGCTCAAAGTGTACTTGGTAGTAAATAGATAAGAAGAGCTGGGAATTTATGTATAAATATTAAAAGGACATTTCAAAACAATAAAGCACACAGTACAAATAAAGAATGGCTGACCTCTTTTTCCTGCTGATCCAGCCTAGAGACACCAAGGACCATAATCCCTCCAGGACCAACACCTGGTAAGATGTCCCCACCCAACGAATGTGGGGCCGATTCCTGCTGTGTGATTGGGAACCCAGACTTAAAAGGGACAGTGGTCATGCTCTCTGCCCTTTTCCTGCTGAGTAACCCTAGAGACACCAAGGACCATAATCTCTCCAGGACCCAACCTGAGAGGGATCTTTTAACCTATGAATTCCATTTCTCCACATTGTAAGAAGTAATCTACAGCCTTGACAATAGAGAAATTTTGCAGAACACCCCCATGTTTAAAGAAATTAACATGACTGTACCCGCCTTCGCTTCTGCCCTTAATGGGAGAGGTCTCCGGCCAGCAGTTTTCTCTCAACCAGGACAGAAGGTAGAAGGCGAATACAAATAATTCGCAAGTGTTAAGCTCTTTTGTGAACACCTAGAAAATTAATCCGTAGAAGTTAATAATAAAAGCTCAAGCTGAATTCCTGTCAAGAGGTTTATTGAGAGAAGAAGCAGAGTTTTTATAGCCTGCTTCAGTGGGAGGAGCAAAAACACAGGATTGAAACTTAAACCAATCAGATTTGTACAGGTACAACGATTTTTAACCAATGGGAGCAGACACATTTTGATGGCGGGAAGGATAAGGAGAAACCTGGCAGGATGGGGGGAGGGGAAGCAAATCCTTAAACAAATAGATCTTTCTTTTGTGCAAGCAAATAAGGATTACAATTTAAATCTTACAAAAACCTATCTATAACTATGCTTGAGAGCAGTTACAAAAAACAGGTTCCATGGAAAGATTTAAGGAATCTGGTTAAGCCAAATTCTCTGTGGTGAGCTAAATTTATTTGCAGGGTTCTTTTGGCTCAGGGCTATGCAAACTTTTGGCTTGAATCAGGCAGTGGTGAAAAATCCATACAAAGTTCCTTTAAACATGTGGGTGCTCGGTCGCTCACATCTCCCCCTGTTTAGTATACAAAAATGGAAAGGACAGATGTGCCTCGGTGGACTGGCCACACTGGGTGAAGAGGTGTGGGGCTTCCAGTCACCGCATCTGCTACCCTTGAGTCAGTCGTTTCCAAAGCTTGGCAAGGCGCGAGCGCACAGATTGAGGTCTATGCGCCAGCTCCTCGATTACTTCAAACTTAAGTGGTGGAGAGTTGGCAGGAGGGGAGATGTCAGGCGTCAGCTGGTCTTCTGAGGTGCATAGCTGTTGGTATAAAACTTTTGAGTCCTTTCTGGTTGCTTCATCCACTTGATTCTTCACGAAGGTGGTGAGTTTGCGAAAAGCCCAAGGACCAAAAGAAACTAGCAACATGAAGCCAATGAAGGGTCCCAAAAAAGCTGGGAGCACTGTAGTTATCCATGGAGTGGTAGAAAACCAATTTTTGTACCAGCTCTCACTCTGCTCTAAATCTTTTTGTCTATTTACTAAATCATCATCTATACGTTGAATGCTGTCTCTAACTAAACCTGTTTCATCCTTAAAAACACAACATTCTTCTTTCAGGGCTACACAGATTCCTCCTTCCTTCAAAAAAGCTAAATTAAGACCACGGCGATTCTGCAGCACCATTTCAGCTAAGGAGTTAACAGTATTGGTGAGGTGCTGCAGGCCTTTTTTAAGTTCATCAATATCAGCATCAACAGAGCGTTGCAAAGCAGAAAGATGTTGGGAGGAGGTGACAAGGGAAGCAATGCCAGTACTGGCACCAGCTGTGCCAAGAGTCAACAGGACACCTACAGTAATGGCAGTGACAGGTTCACGTTTATGACGGGAATAACCGGAGGTGGAGCGGGCAAAAAGGAAATCTTCAGTGTGATGAACAGACAGGCGGGGAAGGAGAAGGATGAGAATGCAGTAATCATTGGATTTTAAAAAGACAGAAGGAATAATATGGGGGGAAAGACCAGAGACACAGGCAAAGTAGGTGCCTTCAGGTGCTAGCAAAAAGGAGGAATCAGAGGCATTAGAAAGAGTATGGGTAACATTACAGGTGAAGGATAATTCAGGGGGAAGACGAGTATGGGCAGGTTTAACACAGAGTCCGGATCCAACGACTTGTCCAACGGTGATGGCATGATGGGAATCAATACCCCAACGAAGCTTTGATGGATCTGAGGTGACAGAAAGGTTACCAAGTATAGCAACACCCTCATAGAAAGGGGGGGTTGGGGAAAAGCAAATCCAGCAGTGTTGATAGCCAGGAGTTTGGATGGCAAGTGCAGAGGCATTCATCATGTCAAGAATAAGTTGAGAGTCAGAAGTGACACTAGGGGGAAGGGTAAGCTGAAGAGAGAAATCAGGAGTGGGAGGGGAAAAGGGAGACGGGGTGGATGGTAGAGAAGGAGGTGGTTGGGGACGGGAGGCAAGGGCGAGGTTTGGGCTAGGAGCAAGAGGGAGGTAAGAGCGAGGGGGCTCAATGAGTAACTGAAGAGAAAAAATGAGGCCAGGATCACGTCCAGAGGAATAAAGGCGCAGGCCCCAGTCACAGCGTTTGGACCAGGGGTGGGCTTTACCAGCGGGAGTAAAGGAAATAGTGAGAGGATTACACCATTTGTTGGTTAGACAAAGAGGTTTAGGGGAGGAAGAAGAGGAGGCATGGGAGACAGAGATAAAGTCCCAGGAGGAGGATGGGGACCAAGAGGCATCACCAGTGGTTTCGCAACCCCAGGAGGCACAAAAATAAACGTCACGGAAACCACACTTAGAATTGAGGGAGCGGTCTCTGTGACCACCAGGGCAGACATAAAAAGGGTAGGAAGAAAGTTCAGAACGAGCGGTGGGATTACCACAACCAAAGGTATTTTGGGTTCTGGAGAAAGCAAAGGCACCGCCCTGAATGTTAAAATGATCCGCGGGCTGGAACTGTTGATCAGGTGGGTTGGCTGGTCCGGGGCGAGGCAGAAAGGAGTTGGGAGTGCCCCAGACAGGATGAGCACCGAGGGCGAGGGCACACAAATCGACGGAGAGCGTAGGCCAAGGAGTAGTTGTGGCAAGAATGCTGGTAGCGTTGGCAACATCACCGGCCTCGTTTAGGATGAGCCACGTATAATTCCAAAGAGTATATGGAGAGGGACTGTGACGAGGAGATGGCGATGCAGCATTAGGTTGTGCCAGCAGGTGGAGCCATAGGAGCAGGGCTGTCATCAGTGGATGGCGCAGTGAAGGTGTCATTCTGTGAGACGGGAGGTGAAGCAGCATCTGAAATGGAAGAAGAAGGAGAAACCTCAGGGTTTAAATCCCTGGGCTGAATAAAGGGCTTGATCAAGCGATCAGGAAGCCAGCGAGTTTCATTGGTGTCCGGATTATGGACACATGCATGGCCTTTTCCCCAAATAAGAACGGGGTGAGGTCCAAGCCAGGCGCCAGTGCGCACATCCTTCCACAAGACTGTGGAAAAGGAATCTTTGGTAGAGGGATGCCAGAGGCGATCCGCAGCAGACTTTCCATGAAGATCAAGGGAGAGAAAATTTAGCACAAAAAGTGCATGATTGAGGAGCGAGCGAGGAGTGGAGCGGTGACCATGGAAAACAAGGTCCTTAGAAGAGAGCTTAAAAAGCATGTTTTTGAGAGTGGAATGGGAGCGTTCCACTATACCCTGTCCCTGGGGATTGTGGGGAATTCCAAATTTGTGGGCGATGCCAAATTTAGCAAGGAAATCTTGAAGTTTGTGGGAGGTGTAGGCAGGCCCATTGTCAGATTTAATGGTGGAAGGGAGGCCAATAACGGAAAAGCAGTGCAAAAAGTGTGCTATAACGTCTCGAGTAGCTTCACCAGTGTGAAGGGAGGCGCAAATAAAACCACTAAAGGTATCCACAGAGACATGGACAAACTTAAGAGAGCCAAAGGAGGCAAAATGAGTGACATCAGTTTGCCAAAGGGAACCAGGCAGGAGACCACGAGGATTAACTCCAAGATGGGGTTCAGGAAGGAGGGAGACGCAGGATTGGCACTGTTTGACTATGTCTCTAGCCTGTTCACGGGTGATGGAGAATTTTAAACGAAGGGTTTGAGCGTTGAGATGATGAAGCTTATGGGCCATAGAGGCTTGTTGAAGAGGAGGGCATGTGGAGGAAGACGAGAGAATAGGAAAAAGAGTGTGTCTGGTGGCTGCATCAACCTGAGCATTACCTTGCACCAAGGGACCTGGGAGGTCGGTATGGGCACGAATATGGGAAATAAAGAAAGGATGTGAGCGGGACAAGATGAGCTGTTGGATTTGGGAGAACAATTGAAAAGCTGTGGTAGAGGGCTTAATGAAGGGAACGGTTTCAAGAAGGGGAACGGAAGAAGCAATGTAGGAGCTGTCAGTATAGAGATTAAAAGGAGAGGAGAACATTTGGAAGGCTTGAAGGACAGCAAACAATTCAACATGTTGGGCAGAAGTAAAGGAAGTAGGAAATGAATGCAGCTTACCTTGTATTAGGAGAGCTGCAACACCGGAGTTGCTGCCGTCAGTGAAGAGAGTGGAAGCATTGGGAATAGGAGAAAAACGGGTAACAGTGGGAAAGATAACAGGATGGGAACGTAAAAAATGAAGCAATTTATCAGTGGGATAATGATGTGCTATTGTGCCAGAGAAGGAGGTAAGAAATAAAGTCCAGTCAGGGACTTGGGTGAGAAGCCAGTCAAGCTGGTTAGAAGTGTAGGGAAGGACAAGAGTATCAGGTAATTTACCAAAAAGTTTAACGGAAAGCGTGGTGCCTTGTTGAAGGAGGGAAACAACAAGGTCAGGATAAGTAGCGAGAACTTTGCTTGGGGTGGCAGGAAGATGCACCCAATAAAGGGGAGCGGATTGCCAAAAAACGGCTGTGGGGGCAAAGGAGGTAGCAAGGACAATGAGGGAAAGAGGGGAGGAGGGGGAAAAATAGGAAAGAAATTGAGACTGGATTGCAGATTCAACTAAGTCAAGGGCAGCGCGAGCCGCAGGCGTAAGGGATCGAGGGGAGGTGGGGGCGGGGTCGCCTTGTAATATATCAAAGAGCGGCTTAAGATCACCAGTGGAGAGCTTAAGATAAGGGCGGAGCCAGGTAATATCTCCGAGAAGACGCTGAAAGTCATGATAGGTTTTCAGGTGAGAGGTACGGAGCTGAACTTTTTGGGAGCGGACATTAGAGGGCAGTAGTTCAAAACCTAAAAAAAGGTGGGGAGGATGAAGTTGAACTTTGTCTTTAGAAATGGAAAAACCATGTTGTTGAAGAGAGGAAACCAGGTGGGAGGCAGCGGAGAAAAGAAGATTCTCATCTGGGCCTAGGAGGAGAATATCATCCATATAGTGATAAATGGAGAGGGAGGGGTAGAGGGAGCGGAAAGGATCGACAAAAGAGGCAACATAAATTTGACATAAGGTAGGACTGTTCGTCATTCCTTGCGGAAGGACTCGCCATTGGAAACGAGCACAAGGACCGGATGCATTAATTGGGGGTAAAGAGAAGGCAAAGCGAGGACAATCATCAGGGTGCAATGGGATAGAAAAGAAACAATCTTTGAGATCAAGAATGATTTTAAAAGAATTTTCAGGAAAAGCGGTAGGAACAGGAAGACCAGGTTGAGTAGATCCCATAGGGTGCATGGTGGCATTAATTTTTCGAAGGTCATGAAGAAGTCTCCAGGATCCAGACTTCTTTTTGATAACAAAGATAGGGGTGTTCCAAGGGGAAGTAGAAGGCTCAATGTGGCCAGCGTGGAGCTGCTCCTGAACAAGGGAAGAGGCTGCTGCAAGTTTTTCAGAAGAGAGGGGCCATTGGGGAACCCAGACAGGGGAATCAGATTTCCAGGAAATTTGGAGGGAGGGTCTGGGTGCAGGGGACGGAGAAGGAAGAGAGGAGGAAACGGGAGGAAGGGAAAACTGAGCATACACAGAGGAGGTGGGAGGGGGAGAAGGGGAGTAGCCGAGACCTAGGCGGCCGAGGTTGGGAGTGGCCTGGATGGGCTTGCTAATGCCCTGTAGGTTTTTTCCGAGGCCTTTGGAGGGGACATACCCTTGAGCAAAAAGTTGATTAAGAACTGTTTTATTCTTACATTTAAGAAGCAGGAGGCCCATCTGATCCATGAGGTCGCGGCCCCAGAGGTTAATGGGAAGATCAGGGATGATGTAAGGGCGGACGAGACCAGCATCACCATCTTCATCTTGCCAGACAAGGCGGTGGGCGCTGACAAGAACTTGCTTGACAGCACCGGCTACGCCGGAGACATGGTCAGGAGAGGTGGTGGTTGGCCACTCGGGGGGCCAGTCGAGGGGAGAGAAACAGGTGGTGTCTGCTCCGGTATCCAAGAGACCTTTGAAAGGACGGCCTTGGATAGTAAGGGTGAGAATGGAGGATGGTCGTTCCTGACAGATGGCCTTAATCCAATATACGTCAGAGGAACCTGGGTCGGATGCGCCACGATGGTGAGGCAGGGCGGGGAGTTCCATAGCCAGGGGCAGTGGTAAAGCCTGGGCAATGCGAAGACCAGGTGTAACCTGCACAGGGTGGTAGGGGGCGACAGCGTGAAGAATAATTTCACCAGAATAGTCGCCATCAACTATAGAAGGCTGGATGATAAGACCTTTAGTAGTAAGGGAGGCGCGGCCAATAATCATAAAGAAAAAACCTGGAGGAGGTGGTCCATAGATGCCGGTGGGGAGCTGGTAAATGCCACCCTCAGGGGTTAATAAGTGAGGGGAGGAGGAACAGAGGTCGAGCCCTGCGGAGCCTGGGGTGGCCCTGATAAGGGAGGAGGCTGTGGGGCGGGAGATTGGTGCTGATAAAGCACCTGAGAGGGAACTGAGGGTGTTCCTGATAAGTGGTCCCCCGTTGCAGGAACAAAATTGATGTGACGAGGCTGGGCGCGCGGGGCCTGGGGGAGGCCCCTGCGGCCATTTCCCTGAAAACTGTTCTGAGAGGAGGTTTGGGAAACACGGGTACTAGGGTTGGGGGCAAGGGCGTTGCATTCCACATCTGCGACAGAGCGGCATTGAGAGAGCCAGTGTCTGCCCCTGTGACAACGCGGGCAGAGAGAGGGGCGTGCCGTAGAGGAACCAGTTTGCATAGTGGGGGCGCGGCGCTGGGGACATTGAGCAGAAAAGTGTCCTGGCTGGCCGCATTGAAAACAGGTTTTACCTTTAGTCTGACCTTGGAAGGCCACGAGGGCGCCGGCGACCTGATGTGCAAAGCAATGTGCATCTTTGCACAAAGAAATCATATCTTGGAGGGATTTACTCTGCCAGTGGGATTTAAGTAAAGCGCGGCAGGAGGAATTAGCATTTTCATAGGCCAATTGTTTAATAAGAGGGTGGGAGGAATCAGAGGGAGGGATACCCGCAGTGCGTTCAATGGCCTCAAGGAGGCGGGAGATGAATACGTGATAGGGCTCATCAGCACCTTGCTGGATGCGAGAGAGAGGTTCAGAGGGGGCAGAGGAGCGAGGGAGAGCACGCCACGCTTTCATGGCGGCCTGAGAGGTGTTAGTGAGGATGGGGAAGGGAATGAGTTGTTGTAATTCGATAGAATGAAAAGGCTCAGAACCGGAGAGTTGTTGAAAATAACGCTTATCATCCTTAGCAAGGTCTTTACAGTTATTGGTGAATTCCGCCTCCCACAAAACAAAAAGTTCGGGCTTGAGGGCGCTACGGGCAGCTAGGCGCCATTCAAGAGGGTACATAGCACCACCATAGGACATCGTCTCCAAGCACGTAATGGTGTAAGGAGCTTGGACTCCATAGTCACGGACAGATTTCATGAGCTCCTGGAGGTCTTTTCGATTCATGGCTTGATATTCAATATATTGCTGATAGACCAAAGGTGGGGCAGGCTGGGCAGGCGGCGCGGCGAGAGGTGCCTCAGGAATGGAGGGCGGGGAGTCAGGATTAGCAGGTGGGGGAGAGAGAGTCGCAGGCGGAGGTGCGGCAGCGCCAAGGGAAGAAGGTGAGGGGTCGCGGGGATTTTGGGATCTCGTGTAAGGGCGGCGGGATCGGGCTCCGGGATCAGCAGGAGGGAGTGGGGGGGGGTGGGTTCAGAGGCTCCGGGATCAGCAGGAGGGAGTGGGGGGGGGCGGGTTCAGAGGCAGGAAGAGAGTCCGAAGGAGCTACGGGACGCTGTTTAACAAGGGCAGGGAAGAGGAGATGAGGGTCAGGTGGGGACAGGCGTTGGAGAACTTTATCAAGGACTTCAGAGAGTTTGATGACGGTGGCTTGGAAAGCAGAGGGAGACATTTCAGAGGGAAGCTCAGAATGGGAGGGAGAAGGCAAAGGGTGAAGGGTAAGGGTGGGGGGCGAGGGGGGTGAAGCTGCTGGGGACTGTTGGGTGGGTGCAGGGGATGGAACGCGGGGGGGTCAATAACAGTGTCCAGAGGGGGCGCAGTGGGTGTAGGAGAGAGAGAGGGGTTAACAGTACAAGGAGAAGGCAGGGGAGGCTTGGTAAGATCAGAATGAGAGCTGGTAGGGGAAAGAGAAGGGGTTGAGGCACGGGATTGTGAACGAGACGCAGAGTCCAATGCTTTCTGAGCTTCTTGGACAGCAAGAGAGCAGGCAGGGGAGAAAGGAGCATCGACAATAATTCCCTGAAGAAGTTGCCAATACTGCAGAATAAGGTTTTTATGGGGGAGGTCATCCTTTTGATCACAAAAGGAGGTTAATTCTTGGCCAACAGTTTTCCAAGTGGACTGGGCAATACGGGGTGCCGTGAGGACGAACCAAGGGCAGACCTCATGAACGAGGGCAAAAAATTTATAGAGATTTTGTTTGGAGACTTCTACGCGTCTGGCTTTTAACTCAGACTGAATATCAGCAATGAATTTGGCTTCTGTGCTTAACGAGTTACCCATAGTAAAAAGGCACAGGAGTCCCAAAGCCAATTGTGGGACGATAGGTCGGCACAAAAATAAACGTGTGCACACTAAGAAGGGCTGACTGTTACGCTGCGTCACTCCTGATGGGAGTTTGCCCACCCCTGATGAGGGTTTACCGACGTCTTACCGCGTTAGCTCCTGGATTCGCCCTGCCTCCAGCCGACCGGATGTACACGCGGGATCAAAAACACTCACGTTGGGCGCCACTTGTACCCGCCTTCGCTTCTGCCCTTAATGGGAGAGGTCTCCGGCCAGCAGTTTTCTCTCAACCAGGACAGAAGGTAGAAGGCGAATACAAATAATTCGCAAGTGTTAAGCTCTTTTGTGAACACCTAGAAAATTAATCCGTAGAAGTTAATAATAAAAGCTCAAGCTGAATTCCTGTCAAGAGGTTTATTGAGAGAAGAAGCAGAGTTTTTATAGCCTGCTTCAGTGGGAGGAGCAAAAACACAGGATTGAAACTTAAACCAATCAGATTTGTACAGGTACAACGATTTTTAACCAATGGGAGCAGACACATTTTGATGGCGGGAAGGATAAGGAGAAACCTGGCAGGATGGGGGGAGGGGAAGCAAATCCTTAAACAAATAGATCTTTCTTTTGTGCAAGCAAATAAGGATTACAATTTAAATCTTACAAAAACCTATCTATAACTATGCTTGAGAGCAGTTACAAAAAACAGGTTCCATGGAAAGATTTAAGGAATCTGGTTAAGCCAAATTCTCTGTGGTGAGCTAAATTTATTTGCAGGGTTCTTTTGGCTCAGGGCTATGCAAACTTTTGGCTTGAATCAGGCAGTGGTGAAAAATCCATACAAAGTTCCTTTAAACATGTGGGTGCTCGGTCGCTCACACATGACTGCTTTGATAATCTAAAAAGTAGGAAATAGCTAGGTATCCTCTCAAATAAGAAGTTTAGATTAAAATTATGGAAGATGTTCAGGGAGCTCTAAAAAAGCATTGATAGACTTGACTGGAGCACAGTTAAGCATCAAGAGGATTTGACGACTGAAATTAGAAATTTTCACACTGAAATAACAGGTCTGAAAAACTGAGCTTATGCAACTCTTGCCAGCATGGGGTTTGGGGAGAACCCATGCTGGAGGCTTTCTCCCTAGCCTGTGGAGTGCTGGGAGAATGGCAGGCCCACAGCTTTCCCCTCTTTATCCCCTGACTCCAGGCCTTCCCTGGGTGCCATCTCAGATGGCCAGAAGTGGGTTCAGGTGGACTCTTAGGGGTCCTCAGGCTCCCCCTCCCTCTGTACTCCAGGGGGGAGGTGCATGGGGATGTGGTTGGGCAGATGGCTTCCAGTTTTTTTTCTTTGATTCTGGAGGCCAACTCTTGCCAGGTACAGGGTTTGGGGAAGCCCCATGCCAGAAGCCCTCTCCCTAGCCTAGGGAGTGCTTGGAGGCTTGGCAGGCCCCCATCTGTCCTTGTCTTTTTTCCCTGACTCCAGGCCTTCCCTGGGTGCCAGCTCAGATCACCAGAGGTGGGTTCAGGTGGACTCTTTGGGGGTCTTTAGGCTTACCCCCTCCCTCCGTACTCCAGGGGGAAGGTACATGAGGAGGAGGGCGGGCATATATCTGGCTACCAGTTTCCCCTTTGATTCTGGAGGCCAGCTCTTGTCAGGTATGGGGTTTGGGGAGTCCCCATGCCAGAGGCCTTCTCCCTAGCCTAGGGAGTGCTGGGATGCTTGGCAGGCCCTCATCTGTCCCTCCCTTTTTCCCCTGACTCCAGGCCTTCCTTGGGTACCAGTCCAGGTGGGCTCTATAGGGGTCATCAGGCTTTTTACCTACCTCTTTCTATAGTAATGGGAATGCACTTTGGGAGGAAGGTGGGTCGTTTTAGCACTGGTTTATGTTGGGACAGTCACTGGGAATTTTTTCCTTGGTTTCCTATTGACAGTATTGTATGCATATATTTTATATATGCATAATATCCAACTTGTATTGGATATTTAATCTTTTACTGCCTCAGTCCCAACCCTTATTTCCCCCCATCTTCCCATGTAGGTGCAGCTCATGACATGAAGTTCAACACACAGAGTGATGAGTGCAGTTAGAGAAATAACTACACTGAAAACTATCATAACATTGTGAATGAATGAGGGAAATAGAAATCCTGTGTTGAGTACAGGTGTGGGTGGGGTGGGGAGGAGGGAGATCTAAAAAATTGGTGATGGGAATCTTGCACTGGTGAAGGGGAGTGTTCTTTATATGACTGTTATCATACAACTACAATCATATTTGTAATCACAGTGTTTAAATAAAGATAATTTTAAAAAAAGAATGGCTGACCTGGTAAAAGTATAGATTCAAGTGATCTTTCTTTTATTTAATATCTTTATGAGTTAATAATAACATTGTCAATGGATATTTAAATGACTAAAATTTGTTTTAGGAGGACTTAATTTACTGTTTCCCAGTTTTCATTTACATAATTTATACACTCTTCACTATTTTTTCTTTATGCTGTAAAAACAAAACAGGGAAACTGAAATTACTTTAATAACCCAAAGTAGAATATTGAGGAAAGTTATCATCCTTTTTGACTAGAAAGTTATTGTGCATAAGAATTTAATCTAGCAGTTTTAAATACTATAAGGAATAAGGAACAAGAGGTAAAAGATTATATGATAACAAGTTTTTTTTTTATTTGGGGGCGACATTTGGCCATCAATGTTTACTCCTGGCCTTGCCTTTAGGAATGGATGCCAGGGATCAAATTTGGATTGACAACATGGAAGGTAAACAACCTTCCTGTTGTGTTATTACTCTGGCCTTGTTAACAATTTTTAACAAAATCATGAACAATAAAATAGGACTCTAGAGTCTATTCAGCACAATTGCTTAGATGCTTCCAAAAGTCTTTTGACAAAAAGGAAATGTAAACATACTGGGTAAAAAAAATGAGTAAATAAAAATGCTGCTTATTTGGTATCTATGTGCATTATTTTTATAAAAGTAAACTCGGCTTGGCGTTTGGGCCTGCCATTCCCCTCAGAGACTCCTGAGGGCCGGCTGGGGAGGCGTGAGTGGGTTTCTCTCCTTTTGCTTGGCGTTTGGGCCTGCCACTCCCCTCAGAGACTCCTGAGTGCCGGCTGGGGAGGCGTGAGTGAGTTTCTGACTTTTGCTTGGCGTTTGGGCCTGCCATTCCCCTCAGAGACTCCTGAGGGCCGGCTGGGGAGGCGTGAGTGAGTTTTTCTTCTTTTGCTTGGCGTTTGGGCCTGCCATTCCCCTCAGAGACTCCTGAGGGCCGGCTGGGGAGGCGTGAGTGGGTTTCTCTCCTTTTGCTTGGCGTTTGGGCCTGCCACTCCCCTCAGAGACTCCTGAGTGCCGGCTGGGGAGGCGTGAGTGGGTTTCTCTCCTTTTGCTTGGCGTTTGGGCCTGCCATTCCCCTCAGAGACTCCTGAGTGCCGGCTGGGGAGGCGTGAGTGAGTTTCTGACTTTTGCTTGGCGTTTGGGCCTGCCATTCCCCTCAGAGACTCCTGAGTGCCGGCTGGGGAGGCGTGAGTGAGTTTCTGACTTTTGCTTGGCGTTTGGGCCTGCCATTCCCCTCAGAGACTCCTGAGGGCCGGCTGGGGAGGCGTGAGTGAGTTTCTCTTCTTTTGCTTGGCGTTTGGGCCTGCCATTCCCCTCAGAGACTCCTGAGGGCCGGCTGGGGAGGCGTGAGTGGGTTTCTCTTCTTTTGCTTGGCGTTTGGGCCTGCCACTCCCCTCAGAGACTCCTGAGTGCCGGCTGGGGAGGCGTGAGTGGGTTTCTCTCCTTTTGCTTGGCGTTTGGGCCTGCCATTCCCCTCAGAGACTCCTGAGTGCCGGCTGGGGAGGCGTGAGTGAGTTTCTGACTTTTGCTTGGCCGTTTGGGCCTGCCATTCCCCTCAGAGACTCCTGAGGGCCGGCTGGGGAGGCGTGAGTGAGTTTCTCTTCTTTTGCTTGGCGTTTGGGCCTGCCACTCCCCTCAGAGACTCCTGAGTGCCAGCTGGGGAGGCGTGAGTGAGTTTCTCTCCTTTTGCTTGGCGTTTGGGCCTGCCACTCCCCTCAGAGACTCCTGAGTGCCGGCTGGGGAGGCGTGAGTGAGTTTCTGACTTTTGCTTGGCTGTTTGGGCCTGCCATTCCCCTCAGAGACTCCTGAGTGCCAGCTGGGGAGGCGTGAGTGAGTTTCTCTTCTTTTGCTTGGCGTTTGGGCCTGCCATTCCCCTCAGAGACTCCTGAGTGCCGGCTGGGGAGGCGTGAGTGGGTTTCTCTCCTTTTGCTTGGCGTTTGGGCCTGCCATTCCCCTCAGAGACTCCTGAGTGCCGGCTGGGGAGGCGTGAGTGAGTTTCTGACTTTTGCTTGGCGTTTGGGCCTGCCACTCCCCTCAGAGACTCCTGAGTGCCGGCTGGGGAGGCGTGAGTGAGGTTCTCTCCTTTTGCTTGGCGTTTGGGCCTGCCATTCCCCTCAGAGACTCCTGAGGGCCGGCTGGGGAGGCGTGAGTGAGTTTCTGACTTTTTGCTCGGCTTGGTGCCGGACCCTCCCCCCAGGGTGGCGCCTAGAAAGACAAGTTGAGCGACCCGAATAGACGGGGAGATAGGGCCAACCATCTAGACTCGCAGGTGACCTAGAACAGTCCACCCCCCTGGACCCTGGAGCGGATCAGGGACTTCCCAAGGGCGTAGATAGAGCCTGCAGAATCGAACTGAGGGAACTCCTTCAAGGGAGGATTGGAGGGGGCGGAGCTCCATTGAATCCCAGAGAAAGGAGGGTGGATTGAGTGCTAGGCTCAACAGCGCCAGTAACCATTGTGGCCAGGAGTGGAATTGCACCGCTGACAGAAATAAGGAGCAGAAAGGGGACAAAACCCACTGCAGGAAGGTTGAACTCTAGGGATCAAAGGGGAGGAGAAAGGGCTAGGTTCAACAAACTCACCCAACAGGCTCCTCTAGAAAAACCTTCAGGAAGGAGACCAAAGCAGACCGAAATTAGAAGCCATAGTACTCCAAAACATACCATTAAATACAAAGTATTATGCGTAAATCAAGGAGATCCCTTATAACTGGAGACAACATGACAAGCCCTATCAAGTTTCCAAGTCCATCAAAGCGCACAGATTCATGGGAAGAAGACCTAAAAGCGGCCATGAGGAAGGAAATGCAAGAATTACTAAACAGAATGAAAGAAACCCTAGCAACCGAGTATAAGAAATTCATGGACGAACGACTAAGCCAAATTAAAGAAGAAATGTTAAAGAACATGAGAGATTCCATACAAAAAGAAGTGAAGGATTTAAAAGACAAAATAACAAGCCTTACGAGTAGAACCACAGAGTTGGAGAAGCACATCGATGAACTCGAAGGAAAACTGCAATATAAAAATGATCAAGAAACCAACAAAGAAAAAAAAGGCAAAGCACTGGAAGGAAAAATCCAATATCTAATGAATAAGGACAAAAGAAACAATCTAAGAATTGTGGGTATACCAGAAGGGGAAGAAATAGGGAAGGGGGAAGAACAAGTAGTCAGGGAGATAATAACAGAGAACTTTCCCACCCTCTGGAAAGACAATTTAGGACAAATCCAAGAAGTCAAGAGAGTCCCTAATAAAATAGACCCTAATAAACCCACACCAAGACACATAATAATCCAAATGGCGAAAAACAAAGAGAAAGAGGAACTCCTGAAAGCAATAAGGGAGAAAAAAAACCTCAAGTACAAAGGAAAGGACATAAGAATCAAACCAGATCTCCCATTTGAAATAATTCAAGCAAGAAGACAGTGGAATGACGTATTTAAACGACTGAGTGAAAGAAATTTCCAACCCAGGGTCCAATACCCAGCAAAACTATCATTCATATGGGAGGGCAGACTAAAAACATTCACAAATATGAACGAACTTGAACTATTTGTGCAAACTAAGCCAATCCTAAGCGACTTACTCAGAGACGAATTACACAATCCAAACCCCCGATTGTAACAACAACCACGCCACACAATACAACTGCACAACAGTCCTCTCTATCAATAATTTCCCTAAATGTTAATGGACTAAACTCTCCAATTAAAAGACACATAGTAGAGAACTGGGTTAGGAAAAATAAACCGGACTTCTGCTGTCTGCAAGAAACACACCTACAGTTACAGGATAAGCACAGGCTTAGAATTAAAGGATGGAAAGTAATTATTCAGGCCAATGGAAAACAAAAAAAAGCAGGGACAGCCATTCTTATATCAGACCAAATTGTATTCAACCTCAAGAAAGTGATCAGAGACAAAGAGGGGCACTACTTACTGATCAGGGGAACATTAGATCAAGAAGTGCTAACCCTGGTCAATATCTATGCACCTAATGTAAAGTCACCAAAATATGTGAGGCAACTACTGACAAACCTGGAGAAACACATGAAGGGAATTGTGATAATAGTAGGGGACCTCAATACTCCACTATCACCACTGGACAGATCCTCCAAACAGAAAAATAGTAAAGAAATAAGAGCTCTAAATGAAAAATTAGAAGAATTAGGGCTAATAGACTTATATAGAGCCCTCCATCCCCAGAAAGTAGAATACACATTCTTCTCAAACCCACATGGAACCTTCTCCAGAATAGATCATGTCTTAGGATACAAAGCCAACCTATTTAAGACCACAAAGGTAAGGATCATTAGAAGTACCCTTTCAGATCACTATGCAACAGAGCTTATAATTGATGTCAAGAAGAAGCAATGGAGGAAAACTAATACCTGGAGATTGAACAACATACTGCTTAACAACAGCTGGATCAAAGAACAACTCAAGGAGGAAATAAAAAGATTCCTTGAGACGAATGACAATGAAGAGACAACATGTCAGAATTTATGGGATACAGCAAAAGCAGTACTTAGGGGGAAACTCATAGCATTACAGGCCTATGTTAAGAAACAGGAAAATAACAAAACCAACAGTTTAAAAGATCACCTCAAAGAATTGGAACAACAGCAACAGAGAAATCCAACCACAACCAGAAGGCAAGAAATCATAAAAACCAGAGCAGAAATAAACAACATAGAGACTAAGAAAACAATACAAAAAATCAATGAGACCAGGAGTTGGTTTTTCGAAAAAATAAATAAGATAGACAAACCATTGGCAAAACTTACCAAAAAAAAGAGGGAAAACACCCAAATCACTAGGATCACGAATGAAAGGGGAGAGATTACAACAGAACCCCAAGAAATACAACATATCATGAGATCATATTATGAACAACTATATTCAACTAGGCTAGAGAACCCACCAGAAATCGACAGATTCATGGACAAACTCCCTCTTCCAAGACTGGAAAAGGAAGACCTAGAAACTCTAAACAGTCCAATCACTTCAGAGGAAATTGAAGACGTAATTAAAAGACTCCCTAAGAACAAATGCCCAGGCCCAGATGGATTTACAGGTGAATTCTATCAAACATTTCAAGAAGACTTATTACCACTGTTCCATAGGCTTTTCAAAACCATAGAAAAAACAGGAATCCTCCCCAACTCCTTTTATGAGGCTAATATCACACTCATTCCTAAAGAAGGCAAAGACACCACCAAAAAAGAAAACTATAGACCAATCTCATTAATGAACATTGATGCAAAGATACTTAACAAAATCTTAGCAAACCGAATCCAACACCTCATTAAAAAGATCATACATCATGATCAAGTGGGATTCATCCCAGGAATGCAAGGTTGGTTCAACATACGCAAATCAATCAACATTATACACCACATCAACAACATGAAGGACAAAAACCACATGATCATATCAATCGATGCAGAGAAGGCGTTTGACAAAATCCAACATCCGTTCATGTTAAAGACACTCAGCAAAATAGGGTTAGAAGGCACCTTCCTTAAGATAGTTACAGCTATTTATGAAAAGCCTACAGCCAACATTATACTTAATGGCGAGAAACTAGAAGCATTCCCACTAAGGTCAGGAACTAGGCAAGGCTGTCCACTCTCTCCACTCTTATTCAATATAACCTTAGAAGTCCTAGCAATAGCAATCCGACAAGAGAAGGGAATCAAAGGAATTCAAGTAGGGAAAGAGGAGCACAAGCTAGCTCTATTTGCTGATGATATGATGATATACATCAAAAACCCTAAAGAATCCACAGAAAAACTACTAGAAACAATCAACCAATACAGTAAAGTGGCTGGATACAAAGTCAATACACAAAAGACAGTAGCGTTTTTATATACAAACAATGAAGTTGAGGAGAGAGAGATTAAAAATACAATTCCATTTAAGATAGTATCAAAAAATATCAAATACCTAGGAATCAACCTTACAAGAGAAGTGAAAGATCTATACCAGGGAAACTTCAAAACACTTCAGAAAGAAATTGAAGATGATCTAAAGAAATGGAAGAACATCCCATCCTCATGGATAGGTAGAATTAACATAGTCAAAATGACTATTTTACCCAAATTGCTATATAGATTTAATGCAATCCCTATCCAAATCCAGACACAATTCTTTAAAGAAATAGAACATTCAATTGTAAAATTCATTTGGAACCATAGAAGACCCAGGATAGCTAAACACATTCTGAAAAATGAGAAGTTGGGAGGTATCTCCTTACCTAACTTGAAACTATACTATAAAGCCATAGTAATAAAAACAGCATGGTACTGGAACAGAGACAGGACCTCAGACCAGTGGATTAGAACAGAATTCCCAGACATAAACCCCCAGATATATAGCCAACTAATATTTGATAAAAGAGGCAAGAATATGAAATGGAACAAAGAAAGCCTATTCAACAAATGGTGTTGGTACAACTGGAAACTCATATGCACGAAAGTGAAAATCGACCCATATCTCACTCCTTATACAAAAGTCAACTCAAAATGGATCAAAGATCTGGAAATCAGACCTGAATCTATAAAGTTTATCGAGAATAAAATAGGCAGAACACTCGAAGACCTTTATATTAAAAGGGTCTTTGAGAATGGAGCACCAATGGCAAAAACGTTAGCATCAACTATAAACAAATGGGACTATATCAAACTAAAAAGCTTCTGCATGGCAAAAGAAACCCTACTTAATGCAAGAAGACAGCTAACAGAATGGGAAAAAATCTTTTCACTTGATATATCAGATAAAGGGCTGATATCTAGAACATACAAAGCGCTCAGAAACCTGAGTCCTTCAAAACCAAACGAAGCCATAAAAAAATGGGGAGACGAAATGAATAGACATTTCTCTGAGGAAGAGAGAAGGATGGCCAACAAACACATGAAAACATGCTCACCTTCACTCATCATCAGGGAGATCCAAATCAAGACAACAATGAGATACCACCTCACACCAGTGAGGTTGGCTCACATCAAAAATAATGGGAACAACCTTTGTTGGAGAGGATGTGGTATGAAAGGAACTCTCATTCATTGCTGGTGGGAATGCCCCTTGGTCCAACATCTATGGAGAAAAGTCTGGAGAGTGCTCAAAGAACTCAGAATTGAGCTGCCATTTGACCCAGCAATTGCTCTCCTAGGCATATATCCCCAAGATGGAAGGACATTCATTCCAAAATACATATACACCCCACTATTTATTGCAGCACTCAGTATAATAGCCAAATCTTGGAACCAACCTCGATGTCCAACAACAGATGAATGGATCATTAAGATGTGGTACATATATACAATGGAATATTACATGGCAGTTAGAAATGATACAATCACAGACTTTGCAGCAACGTGGATGGACCTAGATCATGTTATGTTAAACGAAGTAAGTCAGAAGACAAAAGAAAAACACAGAATGGTAGCACTATTCTGAAACACCTAGAATACATAAAAAACAAAAAAAGGACATTGAAGAAGCGTAACTGCTAGAACCACAAAGAAAGACTCCATAAACTCCATTCCCTGATCTGCACAGCCACCAAGATCTCTAGAAACAGGTCTGATTTTACCATCCAAGATAAAGTAGAAGTCTTCCACATACCACGAAAGCAGCAAGAGGAGAATAAATGATCTATTTTTTTGACGTCTTTATTTTGGTGTGGAGATTACGGTTGATGTCTCCAATATTATTTTATTTTATTTTGTTTTGTCTTTCTCTTTCTTTTTTGCACTTGAGTATGATTTGATTTCAGAACCGAGATTATTGTGTGGTGCCTGTCTTTATTGTTGTGGTGCTTATCGGTTATTTAATTCGATATTTTTTTTGTGTGTGTGTGTGTGTGTATTGTTGTGGTATTTTAATTACTTTTTTCACATCCTCTCTCAAACTGAGGTTGGAAGCCTCTAGACAGGACTCTGCCTATTTTCAGTATATTTGATTTTTGATTGAGAAGAGGACATTAGGTGATGGGTATTCCCCTGATTTAATGTGAATATGTACCCAAAATACTACAGTGAAAGATATGTAAGCCATTATGGAAAAAAAATTGTGTTTTTAATCAGAAACTTTCTTTGACTTACATGTATTATTATTATATTAATTATATTATATGTTATGTTATGTCACTATATTATGTTATATTAGTTTACCTTATTAGGTTAATCAATTTTGTCCTTTAAATGAATTCTTACTTAAAAAAAAAAAAAAAACAACTTTAGTTTGCCCTGAAGAAAAAAATAAATAAATAAAAGATAAAATAAGGCCTCCCAATTCTTACCACAGGCTGTGTTCTTTACACTGGCTGTATAGAAAGAGGAGGTACAGTAAAGGCACCCCATATACACCTCAACACAGGCCCCTTGCCGGGTATGTATTGTGAATTGGGGGACAAAAAAAAAAAAAAAAAAAAAAAGTAAACTCAAGTAAAGTGGATGATTTTTGAATATATTTAATGTCAGTATATTTACTGTTATTTAGTAAGGTAAGCAAAAGTATGAAAAACACCTTAATTCTTTTCACAGGAAGGAAAAGAGAGAGGCAGGGTAAGAAATTCAAACTGGCCTAGAATTGGACAGTGAATGATATCAAAAGGCTATGTGTCATAGGCAGAATGATAACAGGGTGATACCTCAATGGATGGCACCTCGTTGTTCACTAATTTTCTTTATGGTGATGTAGGCACTTATATTTTTTTTAACTGTGATTGAAACAACATAGTTGAAAAAAAGTTGATGAGGCATGGACTTGGGGTTGGTTAGCATGAATCTCAGATTCATCTTAATCAGCCAGGTGTTTGCTCTCTCTAGGAACTAACTTGGAGAAGCATTCTAACATCCAAGTCCATAAGACCACCACATGTCCAAGTATCATAAAGAACTGAAAATTAAAAAATATAGTAACAACTTCTTGAGGTAGGATAATTATTATGTAAAATTTAAAATGAAAAAGCTAGCATGTTCAGAGGGAAACATTCCTGAATAGTCAAGCTATGATTCAAACCACATAATATTTTTTGGGGGATGCAGGCCTTTTAGGAAAGAAATTTACTTAGGAAAATGTGGAGTAAGAGAGAAATACATGTCCAAGAGAAGACAAGCTTGAAAGAACAAGCCTTGTATGGATTTTGAGAAGAGGTTATATATAATTTCTGCAAATGGTTTTAGCCTAGAGTGCTCTGCCTATTTAAATATTAATATAGTTGTTGTCACTAGGAAAGTCTTTTATGGTTGATGATCCTTTTCTTCATGACCTTTAGATTCTTCTGTAGTTTCTCCTTTTCTGAGGAATTCACAACACTCTAGTTGGGCCTTGGATTTCTGCAGTTTGGTGGTGCCTCCATTTCTCTATCTCCAAAAGAATCAGGATTTGCATTTAAAAGGGATGTGATCTTCATACTTTTGGGCTACTTCAGGGCTAGGAAATTTTTTTTGAAGTTCTGTGATTTCTCATAAGATCACTACTGGGAGACCCTTTCCTATATGCTTGTAACATCTACCCCTCAGAGATTTAATCTCCTTAAGTCTTACGTGGTTCATGATTGAAAGTTTATTTTTTTGTAGCTTCTTCAGGTTGACAAATGGAGTCTCAGTTCTTAACTCTACTTTCCAAAAAAATAGTGAGCAACTTTAAAAATAAACCAAAGGAATCCTAACATTAAAATGACACAATGCTTAATAACAAAGTGCTTAATTTACAGAGAATTAAATATATGGGTATTTAGTCTTTCAAATCTTGGTGAGAAGCAAAACTAGCATCAAAAACTAATGGATTCACTGAACTCACAGCTAATTACATTGGGGCTCACTGAAGACAGCACAAATCTCCCACCCTTCTGAAACCCTGGGAGCTGCACACCAGCTGCCACCATGCCAATGGCCCAGCTTCAACACTTTTCCACTAATCTCTGCAGAGGTTCCTAGCTGCCCCAAACTCCAAGAATGCCTGTTAGTGGCTGACATATTCAGGGGTGGTTTGGAGCCAGTGCCGTCCACCTCTCCATGCACCTCTATACTTCCACCCCCATAATTTTAATTGACTTTCCAATAGAAATACACCAAATTAAACATGAAATTATCATAGAAGCCACATAAACTCAACAAACAAAACCAAATAAAATACCCAGCTAGCAACAAATACCTTAGTAAACCTTCAGACACTAACATAATAGTATAATCCCATTGTGAGATATGACAGATTTTTAATGATCTAAAAAATATAGTTCCATTACCATTTAGTTATATCAAGCAACATTAAGTAAATTACTTATTTCTGCCAAAGGACAGGCTTCTGGGAATATAGAAACTGGTGACAATGGTGGAGGGAATGTTATACAAATTGTTGCTGTGGAATATTGAATGGCAGAAATAATTATTATGAAAAACTTTGTAAACACTTCTTTTTTCTTTTTTTCTTTATTTAAACATCTTGATTACAAATATGATTGTGATTAGGTTTCAGTCATGTAAAGAACACCTCCCTTCATCAGTGCAACATTCCCACCACAAATGTCCCAAATCTCCCTCAATCCCACCCCACCCCCACCTGTATTCTAGACAATTACCTCATTCATTCACATGATTATGATTATAGTAGTTATATCTATAACTAGAAGTTATAGATCTGGAAGTTCCAGCCCTCCTCTCTTTTTCTCAGGATTGTTGCAAAAATGACCTTTATTTTTCTTAAAAACCCATAGATGAGAGAGATTATTCTGCGTCTATCTCTCACACTCTGACTTATTTCACTCAGCATGATAGATTCCATGTACATCTATGTATAAGAAAATCTCATGACTTTATCTCTTCTGATGGCTGCATAATATTCCATTGTGTATATGTACCACAGTTTCTTTAGCCATTCGTTTATTAAAGGGCATCTTGGTTGTTTCCAAAGCCTGGCTATTGTGAATAATGCTGCAATAAATATAGGTGTGAGGAAGGGATTTTTGTATTGTATTCTTGTGTTCCTAGGGTATATGCCTAGGAGTGGAATAGCTGGTTTGAATGGGAGCTCAATTTCCAGATTTTGGAGGAATCCCCATATAGCTTTCTATAGAGGTTGGATTAGACAGCAGTCTCACCAGCAGTGGATAAGAGTTCCTTTCTCTCCACATCCCTGCCAGCACTGATTGTTCTCATTCTTTGTGATGTGTGCCAATCTCTGTGGTGTGAGATGGTATCTCATCATTGTTTTGATTTGCATCTCCCTGATGATTAGTGATGAGGAGCATTTTTTCATGTGCCTTTTGATCATTTGTATTTCTTTTTTATCAAAGTTCATTACTTCTCCCAATTTTTGATTGAATTAAATGTTATTTTCTTGTAAAGTTTGTCAGTGCCCTGTATATTTTGGATATTAGCCCCTTATCTGATGGGTATTGGGTGAATAGATTCTCCCACACAATGGGTGGCTCTTGTATTCTGGGCACTATTTCTTTTGAGATGCAGAAGCTTCTCAGCTTAATGTATTCCCATTTGTTTATCTCTGCTTCCACTTGTTTGGAGATTGCAGTTTCCTCCTTGAAGATGCCTGTAGTCTCAATATCATGAAGTGTTTTACCGACGTGTTGTTCTATATACCTTATGGTATCAGGTCAGATATCTAGGTCTTTAATCAATTTGAATTTTACCTTCATACATGCTGTTAACTGGGGGTCTATGTTCGCTTTTTTGCACGTGGCTAACCAGTTCTGCCAGCAACACTTGTTGAAGAGGTTTTCCCTGCTCCACTTAGAATTTCTTGCTCCTTTGTCAAAGATTAGGTGAGTATATGTCTGGGGAACATTGACAGAGAATTCAAGCCTATTCCACTGATCTGAGGGTCTGTCTTTATTCCAATACCATGCTGTTTTGAGAACTATTTCTTTGTAGTACAGTTTAAAGTTGGGGAAAGTAATGCCTTTTATACTCCTTTTTCCTAGGAGTGCTTTAGCTATCCAAGGGTGTTTATTGTTTCAGATGAACTTCATAAGTGTTTGATCCACTTCTTTGAAGAATGTCATTGGTATCTTTAGAGAGATCGCATTAAATCTGTACAATGTTTTGGGGAATTTTGCCATTTTAATGATGTTAGTTCTGCCAATTCATGAGCAGGATATGTGTTTCCATTTCTATGTGTCCTTTCCTATTTCTTGGAGCAGAGCTTTATAGTTTTCTTTGTATAGGTCCTTCACATCTTTGTTCAAGTTGACTCCTAGATATTTGAGTTTGTGTGGCACTAATGTGAATGGGATTGCCTTCTTGACATCAATCTTTTCCCTATAATTATTGGTGTATAAAAAGGCCATTGATGTCTCTGTGTTATTTTTGTAGCCTGCCTCCTTGCCATCTGAGTCCATTGTTTCTAGAAGCTTTTTGGTAGAGTCTTTAGGGTTTCCTAAGTAGAGTATCATGTCATCTGCAAACAGTGAGAGCTTGACTTCTTCCTTTCCTATCTGGATTCCCGTGATATCTTTTTCTTGCCTGATCAATAGGAAGCACTTCCGTACTACATTGAAGAGGACTGGTGAGAGCAGATTCCCTTGTCTTGTACCCGAATTTAGAGGAAATGTTTTAGTTTTTCTCCATTGAGGATAATATTTGCCATTGGCTTGTGGTAGATGGCTTTAAGTAGATTGAGAAAGGTTCCTTTCATTCCCATCTTGCTGAGAGTTTTGATCAAGAATGGGTGTTGGACTTTCTCTGCACTATTGATATGATCATGTGATTTTTATTTTTCTTGTTGTTGATGTTGTGTATGATATTGATAGATTTACAGATGTTAAACCATCCTTGCATTCCTGGGATGAAACCTACTGGGTCTTAGTGTATGATCTTCTTGATGATGGATTGGATCCTATTTGCCAGGATTTTGTTGAAGATCTTTGCATCTGCATTCATCAGGGATATTGGTCTATAATTTTATTTTTTGGCAGCATCTCTTTCTGGTTTTGGTATCAAGACGATGTTGGCTTCATAAAAGCTGTTTTGGAGTGTTCCCGTTTTTTCAATTTCATGGAAGAGCCTGGCTAGGATTGGTAGTAGTTCCTCTTGAAAGGTTTGAAAGAATTCATTAGTAAATCCATCTGGGCCTGGGCTTTTCTTTTTGGGCAGATGTTTGATTACAGTTTCAATTTCCTAATTAGCGATGTGGTTGTTTAGATATGCTATATCCTCCTTACTTATTTGTAGAAGGTTATATGTGTCCAAAAATTTATCCATTTCTTCTAGATTCTCATGTTTAGTAGCATAAAGTTTCTCAAAGTAGTCTCTGATTACCCTTTGGATCTCTGCAATATCTGTTGTGATCTTTCCCTTTTCATTTCTAATACAGGTTATCTGGTTTCTCTCTCTCTTTTTGAGTTTTGCCAATGGTCTATCAATCTTTTTTTATTTTTTCAAAGAAGCAACTTCTGCTTTCTTTGATCTTTCGGATTGTTTTTTGGGTTTCCACTTCATTGATTTCTCTTTCAGCTTTGTTATTTCCTTCTGTCTCCCTATTTTTGGTTCCTTTTGTTGAGCACTTTCTAATTCTATGAGCTGTGTCATTTAGCTATTCAGGTAGGCCCCTTCTTCCTTCCTGATATGTGCTTGCAAAGCTATAAATTTTCCTATCAGGACTGCTTTTGCTGTGTCCCATAGATTCTGGCAGTTTGTGTCTTCATTATCATTTGTTTCCAGGAAAGTTTTGATTTACTCTTTGATTTTATCTCAGACCCACTGGTTGTTCAGTATCAGGCTGTTTAATTTCCAATTGTTAAAGTTTTTCTTCTGTGTCCCTTTGTAGCTCACATCTAATTTCAGAGCCTTGTGTTCAGCAAAGGTAGCCTGCTATATTTCTGTCCTCTTGATTTTATGAAGGTATTATGTGTCAGCATGTGGTTTATCCTGGAGAATGACCCATGTACATTGGAGAAAAATGTGTATCCAGGTTATTTGACATGGAGTGTCCTATATATATCTACTAATCCTCGTTCTCCATTACCCTTTTCAGGGCTAGTATGTTTCTGTTGAGTTTCAGTCTGGTTAACTTATCAAGTGCTGACAGGGCAGTGTTGAGGTCTCCCACAATTATTGTGTTATTATTGGTGTCTTCTTTCAGATTTGTCAGTAATTGTATTAGATAATTTTCTGGTTTCTCATTGGGTGCATATATGTTTAATAGCTTGATTTCTTCCTATTGCACATATCCCTTGATTAGTATATAGTTTCCATCTTTGTCCCTTACAACTTTTCTGAGTATAAAGTTGGTGGCATCAGATATTTATATGGCCACCCCAGCTTTTTAAGGGTGTTGTTTGATTGGATGATTTTCCTCCAGTCTTTGATTTTGAGTTTATGTTTGTTCTTACTATTTAGTTGTGTTTCTTGTAGGCAGCAGAAGGTTGGATTCATCTTTTTGACCCATTTTGCCACTCTGTGTCTTTTAGTTGGTGAATTTAGTCCATTGACATTGAGGCAGATGATTGTCATAGGATTTAATGTCATCTTTGTAGATAAATTTGCTGTGTTTGTTGGTCTCTCTTGTCTTAAAGTAGACCTTTTAGGCTCCCTTAAGGCTGGTTTTTCATCTGTGAAGTTTCTGAGTAAAGTTTTTTATTTATGAAACTATGTATCTTTCCTTCAAATCTGAACGTGATTTGGGCTGGGTGCAGTATTCTTGGTGAAGCACCCATTTCATTCAGTCTTGTTACAATATCCCAGCACTGTCTTCTGGCCTTGAGATGTTCTTGTGACATGTCTGCTCTAAGTCTTAGGGATGCTCCTTTGAAACTAATTTCCTTTTTTGATCTTGCTGCTTTCAGTATTTTATCTTGATCTGTGAGATTTGTCTTTGTAACAAGAATGTGTCTTGGGGTGTTTTTCTTTTGATCTCTTTGAGCTGGTACTCTTCAGGCATGCAGGATTTGTTTGTTGTAGTCTTTAACTCTGGGAATATCTCTTTGATGATGTTTTTGACAGTTGATTATTCCTGGAGATCTCCTACTTGGTCTCCGAGAGTCCAATGATTCTTATGCTGTTTCTGTTGAATTTATCAAAGACTTCTATTTTCATCTGTTCACATTCCTTGAGTAGTTTTTCCATTGCCTGATCATTTGTCTTAAGGTTCTTTTCCAATTTCTTCTGCTGTGTTGAGTTTTTTTGCACGTCATCTTCCAGCACTACAATTTTGTCCTCAGCTGCTGTTACCCTGCTGGTGCGGCCATCCACTGAAGTTTTCAGTTGAACTACCATGTTTTTCAGATCTGTTATTTCAGTTTGGAGTTTTCTGATTTCTGTCTTTGTGTTCTGTTCAGATCGTTCTATGCTTTCTTTTAGTTCTAAAAACATCTTCCTTATTTCTATTCTAAACTTCTTATTTGAGAGATTAATCAGATGGTTGGAATTTTTTAGGTCATCCACGCTATTGTCTTCATTCTCTGTGTATTGTGTTTGCCTGTGAGGTTTCCCATTGTCACACTCATAGTGTGATTTTTTTCTGCGTGTTGTGGTGGGGTTCATTGGTTAGAAAGAGTGTGCGGCCGTGAAGTGGAGTGGCCCTGCTCTTCTGGAGTCTCTGGGAGAACTATTTTTCTGGGCCCTTTTCAGCCCACTCCCAAGAGGTTCAGGAGACAGGACAGTGGAAAACCACGTACAGGCAACACTTACAGTTTCTCAGTCGGGAACTACTGGGCGGGTGTAGATATTCCCAGCCTGATGTCACAACATGGGACTTGCCTTTCTGCAGAATACTGTGGATAGCTGGTTTTCATGGTCGAACACAGTTTCTTGACATTCTGGCCTTGGATGAACCTCTGGGAGAGCTATTTTTCTGGGCCCTTTTCGGCCCACTCCCAAGAGGTTCAGGAGACAGGACAGTGAAAAAACACGCAAGGCAACACTTACAGTTTCTCACAGTTGGGAACCACTGGGCTGGCGTAGATATTCCCAGCCTGACATCACCTTGTAAACAATTCTAAAATAAAAACTAAAAAACTTGGCTAGAGAAGGATGAGTCTTTGGAGAAGGGAAGAACATTTATTTCTTTTATTTTTTTATATATGAAAACAGGCATAAATATATATTTTGAAGTATACAAAAGCTAGGAAGTTAATTTTTGAACAATAAAGACCATCTTTACATCTAAAGTACTAATATCACTGTAAAGAGATTAGGAGGGGGAATTGATGTTCTTAGGGTTTAGTTCTGGCTCTGTACTTAGGAATCACTCTTTTCAATGCTTAGTTTAGCAGTGGGGTTCAGGATTGCATGCAAGGCAAATACCCTAGCCAAATACCTTATCCACTGTATACAGTCTCTCCACACCTTTATTGTGATTTTTTTCTGTGCAAATATCACTGGCTGTGAAAAAACGAATGTTAGAGATCATTATATTTACAGTAGAATCTAATACCTGTTACATAAAGTCTCCTACAATAATAATTTAAACTTTAGCATTTGGAATCAGAATATTTATAAAAATCAATGTTGATATGATTCAAAATAAAGATTAAAGTATGTAATACTGGGTTTGAAAGACCCAAACTTTAATTATTCTGAACTCTATGTTGTAATCCCAAATTAATTTAACTTGTATTATTCTGATCTCCATGCTGAAACCCAAAATTTCTTTCTTATACAATAGCTTAGAAAGTACTGTCATGGGTGGAATAACCTCTTGGAGAGACTGAGAGTAGCTCTTGATTGCACTTTGCTTATTTTGCAATGCCACATACTTCCCAGGTCATTGTTCCCAGTCTTTTTTTCCTTAGCTGTGCTAATGGGAACTAAGAGTAGCTCAGCTTTACTGAGACCAAATTCAAAAAATTTTGAAAGGTAATGTTGGGAGACAGTTAAATGTTTAAACGTAAAAACATAAAACAGGGATTAGTATAGCAATAAAATGCCATTAAACCTAAGAAAAATCATCACATTTTAGTGTCATATTGGTGGCTCATTTAATATTCCTTGATCGTTAGGATGAGATGTGTTTCTCCTGGGAGAATTCTTCACTGAGCACACTATAGCTAATTGCATTTAGCTATTTGTGAGGTGAATGCACATTGGCTATTAGATTGTTCATGCTACCTTTGTTTTTGCGGAGTGAAAAGCCAAAATAAAAAACCTTATTTATGTTTATTTAAATTTTAATTTCATCAGAAGAACTTATGCAATTATAGTCAAGATTTGAAGAAACACATGTAGGTAATCACAGTAATGTGAAAACTGTATTTTAATACTTTATAAAAATTATTTAAATATATTTGCCTATTGCTGAGCAAATTAATAATAATATTTTAGACAATTTGTATATTCAGTGGATTAATAGTGTTCATCATATTCTATGGATTATTTCTCTTTAAGTGATAGTATTGTTCCAGATGGTTTAAAATAAAATATTTCATGTATAATTACTAAAACTATTAATTGAATATGTTGACTTTTGCTTCATATTCCTTAAATTGCTTACTCTTCAGAAGGCTGTAATTTAAAGCTTCCAGCTTTTTGTCTTAGTCAACTGTGTTTGATTGATCATGATTTTTTTATAAATATCTATGACGCAAAAAGAGAATAAAATTTCTTTTTATTATCTTGCTTAAACTAAACTGGTTTTATATTTATTAAATAGCTTAATAATTATTAAAATCTTTTATTATTTATTGGTTTTAGTATTTATTTACCTTTTAAAAACCTTATGTGATTTTTTCAGTAATGGAATATTACTGAATCCTGAATACTAAAATCCTGAAACACTGAATACTAAAATTCCTGAATCCGCTAATAAATATTTGATATTTGATCTATTTAATAGACTATAGAAAAATGTTGCACTATTATTATTTAAGTTGAACTTTAGTGCTTTTATAAAGAGAGAATTTCAATAAGAAACGACAGGATATATTATATAGCTAAGCATTTAAAAATAATGTTCAAAAATCTTTTTTTTTTTTTTTTTTTTTTTGCTTTTTTGGTTCACACCCGGTGAAGCTCAGAGGTTACTCTAGGCTATGTATGTGCTCAGAAATTGCTCCTGACTTGGAGGACCATATGGGACTCCAGAGAATCTAACCAAGGTCCGTCCTTGGTCAGCCACATGCAAAGAAAATGCTCTAACGCTTGCGCCTCTGCTCTGGCCACAAATCTTTTTAATTTACATTAGAAATCTAATTTTAAAACAAGCCATTTAACACAAAATTCTTATAGCTTCTGTGAAAAACAGCATAGAAATTCTTCCACAAAACAAAAATTGAAGATAAAATATCAACAATACCACTAAGGTATTATTCTGAAGGAGATGGAATTACTAATTTGAAACATTTGTGTCTTCGTGTTTATTGAAGCATTACTCGCAATAACCAAAACACGAATTATACCTTAATGTTCATCAACAAATAACTGGATAAAGAATCTGCAGTTGTAGATACTAAAGGAATACTACACTATGTTTATAAAAGATGAAATTGCACCTCTTGGATCAAAATAGATACATTTAGAAGTGATTATGCTAAGTGAAATAAGAAAATAAAAGGCAATTACTCAGGGATTTCTTTCATAGATGGGTTATGAATTAATAATCCTGGAAATATCAACAAAACTACTAGATAATTAAATGAATTAAGGTTACTAGAGGAAAAGGACAGAATGAGAGAAATGCATAGATGGGTCTTTTTGGTGATGACTGAAACTTCTTCACTGGAAGGAGAGATGAAAATTATACACAATAAAAAGATTTGAAGCTGAACTCATGGCCTTCCATACTCCAATAAACCAATGATAAGACAATCAAAAATTAAGTTGAAATTTTCAGTTGGACTACATAACCAAATTGTATATTTAAATTTTTATGTTTATTGAATACTGCTACTTCTAGAAAATAATAAAAATATATTTAAGAAAAAATTAATAAAATAAAATAATTACAGAGGGCTTCTGTAATTTTGTCATATTGATGTTCTTATTAAACCTAGTTCCTTCGCTTTATTGTTGAAAATAGTATTTTAAACTATTTAAAAAAATTTTTAAATAATATCTTTATTTAAACATCTTAATCACAAATATGATTGTAATTAGGTTTCAGTCATGTAAAGGACACCACCCTTCACCAGTGCAACATTCCCACCACCAATGTCCCAAATATCCCTCCGTCCCAACCACCCCACCTGTACTCTAGACAGGCTTTCCATTTCCCTCATTCATTCACATGGTTATGGTAGTTCTCAGTGTAGTTATTTCTATAACTGCACTCACCACTCTTTGTGGTGGGCTTCATGAAGTGAGCTGAAAGTTCCAGCCCTCCTCTCTTTTTCTCAGGATTGTTGCAAAAATGACCTTTATTTTTCTTAAAAACCCATAGATGAGAGAGATTATTCTGCGTCTATCTCTCACACTCTGACTTATTTCACTCAGCATGATAGATTCCATGTACATCTATGTATAAGAAAATCTCATGACTTTATCTCTTCTGATGGCTGCATAATATTCCATTGTGTATATGTACCACAGTTTCTTTAGCCATTTATTTGTTGAAGGGCATCTTGGTTGTTTTCAAAGCCTGGCTATTGTTAATAGTGCTGCAATAAATATAGGTGTGAGGAAGAGATTTTTGTATTGTATTCTTGTGTTCCTAGGGTATATCCCTAGAAGTGGAATAGCTGGGTCGAATGGGAGCTCAATTTCTAGTTTTCGGAGGAATCTCCATATCACTTTCCATAGAGGTTGGACTAGACAGCATTCCCACCAGCAGTGGATAAGAGTTCCTTTCTCTCCACATCCCTGCCAGCACTGACTGTTCTTGTTCTTTGTGATGTGTGCCAATCTCTGTGGTTTGAGATGGTATCGCATTGTTGTTTTGATTTGCATCTCCCTGATGATTAGTGATGAGGAGCATTTTTTCATGTGCCTTTTGGCCATTTGTATTTCTTCTTTGTCAAAGTGTTTGTTCATTTCTTCTCCCCATTTTTGATGAGATTAGATGTTTTTTTTTTTTCTTGTAAAGTTCTGTCAGTGCCCTGTATATTTTGAAGATTAGCCCCTTATCTGATGGGTATTGGGTGAATAGTTTCTCCCACACAATGGGTGGCTCTTGTATCCTGGGCACTATTTTTTTTTGAGGTGCAGAAGCTTCTCAGCTTAATGTATTCCCATTTGTTTATCTCTGCTTCCACTTGTTTGGAAAGTGCAGTTTCCTCCTTGAAGATGCCTTTACTCTCAATGTCATGGAGTGTTTTACCGATGTGTTGTTCTATATACCTTATGGTATCAGATCTGATATCAAGGTCTTTAATCCATTTGTATTTTACCTTCATACATGGTGTTAACTGGGGGTCTATGTTACTTTTTTGCAAGTGGCTAATTAGTTCTGCCATCACCACTTGTTGAAGAGGTTTTCCCTGCTCCACTTAGGATTTCTTGCTCCTTTGTCAAAGATTAGGTGCTTGTATGTCTGGGGAACGTTCTCTGAGAACTCAATCCTATTTCACTAATCTGTGGGTCTATCTTTATTCCAATACCATGCTATTTCGATAATTATTGCTTTGTAGTACAGTTTAAAGTTGGAGAAAGTAATGCCTCCCATACTCCTTTTCCCTAGGAGTGCTTTAGCTATTCGAGGGTGTTTATTGTTTCAGATGAACTTAATAACTGTTTGATCCACTTTTTTGAAGAATGTCATGGGTGTCTTTAGAGGGATCTCATTAAATCTGTATAATGCTTTGGGGAGAATTGCCATTTTAATGACGTTAATCCTGCCAATCCATGAGCAGGATATGTGTTTCCATTTTCGTGTGTCCTTTCCTATTTGTTGGAGCAGGGCTTTATAGTTTTCTTTGTATAGGTCCTTCACGTCTTTTTTCAAGTTGACTCCAAGATATTTGAGTTGTGTGGCACTAATGTGAATGGGACTGTCTTCTTGAAGTCAATCTCTTCCCTATAATTATTGATGTATAAAAAGGCCATTGATTTCTTTGTGTTAATTTTGTAGCCTGTTACCTTGCTATATGCATCTATTGTTTCTAGAAGCTTTTTGGTAGATTCTTTACGGTTTTCTAAGTAGAGTATCATATCATATGCAAACAGTGAGAGCTTGACTTCTTCCTTTCCTATCTGGATTCTCTTGATATACTTTTCTTGCCTGATCACTATAGCAAGTACTTCCAGTACTATGTTGAAGAGGAGTGGTGAGAACGGACAGCCTTGTCTTATACCAGAATTTAGAGGAAAGGCTTCTAGTTTATCTCCATTGAGGATAATATTTGACACTGGCTTGTGGTAGATGGCTTTAAGTAGATTGAGAAAGGTTCCTTTCATTCCCATCTTGCTGAGAGTTTTGATCAGGAATGGGTGTTGGACATTATCAAATGCTTTCTCTGTGCCTATTGATATGATCATGTGATTTTTATTTTCTTGTTGTTGATATTGTGTATGATGTTGATAGATTTATGGATGTTAAACCATCCTTGCATTCCTGGGATGAAACCTACTGGATTGTAGTGTATGATCTTCTTGATGATGGATTGGATCCTATTTGCCAGGATTTTGTTGAAGATCTTTGCATCTGCATTCATCAGGGATATTGGTCTATAATTTTCTTTTTTGGAAGCATCTCTGTCTGGTTTTGATATCAAGCTAATGTTGGCCTCATAAAAGCTGTTTGGAGTGTTCCCGTTTTTTCAATTTCATGAAAGAGCCTGGCTAGGATAGGTAGTAACTTCTCTTGAATGGTTTGAAAGAATTCATTCCATCTGGGCCTGGCCTTTTCTTTTTAGGCAGATGTTTGGTTACAGTTTCAGTTTCCTCCACAGAGCTGAGGGTGTTTAGATATGCTACATCTTCCTTACTTAACCGTGGAAGGTTATAAGTGTCCAGAAATTATCCATTTCTTCTAGGTTCTCATGTTTAGTAGCATAAATTTTCTCAAATTAGTCTCTGATTACCCTTTGGATCTCTGAAATATCTGTCGTGATCTCTCACTTTCATTTCTAATATAGGTTATCAGGTTTTTCTCTCTCTCTATTTCTTTGTGAGTTTTGCCAATGGTCTATCATTATTTTTCAAATATTCAACTTCTGCTTTCTTTGATCTTTCGGATTTTTATTTTTGGGTTTCCACTTCATTGATTTCTGCTTTCAGTTTTGTTATTTTCTTCTGTCTCCCTATTTTTGGTTCCTTTTGTTGGTCATTTTCTAATTTTGTCAGCTGCGTTATTAAGTTATTCAGGTATAACCCTTCTTTCTTCGTGATGCGTGCTTACAAAGCTATAAATTTTCCTCTCAGGACTGCATTTGCTGTGTCCCATAGATTCTGGCATTTAGTGTCTTCATTATCATTTGTTTCCAGGAAAGTTTTGATTTTCTTTTTGATTTCATCCTGGACCCACTGGTTGTTCAGTATCAGGTTTTTTTATTTTCCAATTGTTAAAGTTTTTCTTCTGTGTGCCTTTGTAGTTCACATCTAATTTCAGAGCCTTGTGTTCAGCAAAGGTAGCCTGCAAGATTTCTATCCTCTTGATTTTATGCAGGTATGTTTTATGTGTCAGCATGTGGTCTATCCTGGAGAATGACCCATGTACATTGGAGAAGAATGTGTATCCAGGATTTTTGGGGTGGAAAGTCCTATATATGTCTACTAGTCCTTTGTCTTCCATTTCTCTTTTTAGGGCTAGTATATTTTTGTTGGTTTTAGTCTGTTTGACCTATCAAGTGATGACAAGCCCGTGTTGAGGTCTCCCACAATTATTGTGTTATTACTGATGTCTTCTTTCAGATTTGTCAATAATTGTATTAGAGAATTTGCTGTTCTCTCATTGGGTGCATATATGTTTAAAATTCTGATTTCTTCCTGTTGCACATATCCCTTGATCAGTACAAAGTGTCCATCTTTGTCCCTTACCACTTTTCTGAGTATATAGTTGGTGTCATCAGATATTAATATGGCCACCCTATCTTTTTTTTTTTTTAAAAATATGGAACGCTTCACGAATTTGCGTGTCATCCTTGCGCAGGGGCCATGCTAATCTTCACTGTATCGTCCCAATTTTAGTATATGTGCTGCCGAAGCGAGCGCCACCCTATCTTTTTTAAGGGTGCTGTTTGCTTGGATGATTTTCTTCCAGCCTTTAATTTTGAGTCTATGTTTGTTCTGATTATTCAGTTGTGTTTCTTGTAGGCAGCAGAAGGTTGGATTCATCTATTTGATCCATTTTGCCACTCTGTGTCTTTTAATTGGTGAATTTAGTTCATTGACATTGAGGGAAATGATTGTCATAGGATTTAATGTCATCTTTGTAGATTAGTTTGCTGTGTTTATTGGTCTCACTTGTCTTAAAGTAGACCTTTCAGTTTTTCCTTTAAGGCTGGTTTTTCATTTGTGAAGTTTCTGAGCTGTTGTTTATCCATGAAGCTATGTATCCTTCCTTCAAACCTGAAAGTGAGTCGGGCTGGGTGAAATATTCTCAGTGAGGCATTCATTTCATTCAGTCTTATCACATTATCCCACCATTATGGGATTGCCTTGAGAGTTTCTTGTGACATGTCTGCTGTAAGTCTTAAGGATATTCCTTTGAATGTAATTTTCCTTTTTGATCTTGCTGCTTTCAGTATTCTATCTCTATTTGTGGGATTTGTCATTGTAACAAGGATGCGTCTTGGGGTGTTTTTCTTCAGGTCTCTTTTAGCTGGTACCCTTCAGGCATGCAGGATTTGATTACATGTATTCTTTACCTCTGGGAGTATCTCTTTGATGATGTCTTTGACAGTTGATTCTTCCTGGGGATCTCCTTCCTGGGCCTTTGGAACTCCAATGATTCTTATGCTGTTTTTGTTTAGTTTATCAAAGATTTCTATTTTCATCTGTTCGCATTTCTTAAGTTCTTTTTCCATTGCCTGTTCATTTGTCTTAAGGTTCTTTTCCAATTTCTTTCTTTGTATTGAGTTTTTCTGCATCCCATCTTCCGGTACTCTGATTCTCTCCTCAGCTTCTGTTACCCTGCTGGTGAGGCCATCCATTGAAGTTTTCAGTTGAACTACTGTGTTTTTCAGATCTGCTATTTTAGTTTGGAGTTTTCCAATTTCTGTCTTTGTGTTCTGTTCAGATTGATTTATGCTTTCTCTGATTTCTACAAACTTCTTCCATATTTCTATTCTAAACTCCTTATCCAAGAGGTTAATCAGATGGTTGGAAATTTTTAGCTCATCCGAGCTATTGTTTTCATTTTCTGTGCATGCTGTTTGCCTATGAGGTTTCCCCATTGTCACACTCATAGTGTGATTTTTTCTGCGTGTTGTGGTGGGGTTCATTGGTTAGAAAGTGTGCTTAGCCGCAAAGCGGAGCAGCCGTGCTCTTCTGCAGCCTCTAGATGACAGTTTTTTTTTGGGGGGGGGGGGTGCGCTTCCTAGTCATCTGAGGAAATTTTTAAGTATTCAGGGAAAACAGACAAACAATGCAAAGAGTTCCCTTCAAGTCTTCAGGGTCACCCAAGGCACAGCAGGAGGGTGGAGCCAGCCAAGAACTCTCTGTAATAGGCAGGATTACTGGCAGGAATGCTGATGAAATCCAGTCTGAGGCAGCGAAAACACCATGGCCCAAGATGGCTTCTGCGCCCTTCTGACTTCTGGCAGAAACCAGCAGGAATCAGTGTGTGTAGGTCCTGACCCACCTCTGAAGCAGGAAGGATCACCAGCAGGAATGCTGATGAAATCCAGTCTCAGGCAGCTGGAAACGGCATGGCCCAAGATGGCTTCTGTGCCCTTCTGACTCCTGGCAGAAACCAGCAGGAATCTTATTTTAAAGATTTTAAAGACATCCTTTCACACATTTATTTATTAACATGATAAAAAAAGACTTTGAATATAACAATATTATCAATATCAGTGAAAATCCCAGGCCTTTTCTTAAAAACAATGGCAGCAATATTGATTATTAGGCTGTAGTTGATGGCTCTTGTAGAATTATATGATGTGGAGGACAGAATCCAGGGTCTTGCAAATGAAAGAAGGACATGTACCCTATTACTTAAAGCACTCTTTAACCATTATTGTTTTATTTAGTATTTGGTAAAGGGGTGGGGGTTCTCTTTATATCACATATGAGTGAAATCATAGAGTGCTTGGCTTTCTCCCTCAGACTAATTTCACTTGCATGAACTGATTGCATCATCAAAGTCTATCCATTTTTCTCCAAACATCAGACTTTCATTTATCTTTTTGGTTGAAATATTATACTATGTTCATTTATCACATACTTCTTTATTTATGGGCACTTTCCTATTTTTGAAACTATTTTAAAAATCTAGAAATGAATGTAAGATGTACCTATCTCTTCAAATGAGTGTTTCTGTATTTTGTAGATAAATACCAAGAAGAGAAATAATTGAATTACATGCTATTTATAAGTTTAAGTTTCTGAAAATTTTTCAAAGTGCTTTTTTTTGGCCATGCCCAGTTGTGCTCTGGACACTCATGGTTTTGTGCTCAGGAATCACACCTGGTGGGTTCTGGGGACTATATAAGATAATGGGGATCTAACCTGGGTCAGATGCATGTAAGGAAAATGCCATATCATCTGTGCTATCTCTCCTACTTTTTCTTATCGTCTCTCAAACTTTATTTTTAGGAGAGAATAATTTGGTGCACACCCTACAAGGCTCAGTGGCTACTTCTGGTTCTATCTTCAAGAATCACTTCTGGTGGTGAGTCAGGGAACTTTTCTATACAGTGTTAGGGTCAAACCAAGGTCCACTACATGCAAAGCAACAACTTTACATTTGCACTATTTCTTTAGTTTGTCTCTATATTTTTATGGTGTTATATGTGTGTGTGTGTGTGTGTGTGTGTGTGTGTGTGTGTGTTTGTGTGTAATGGTGGAACACACCTGGCAGTACTCAGGACTTATTTCTGCACTCAGGAATTACTATCAGAAGGAATTGGGAAACCATGAGGCCCAGCAGATTGAGCCCAGGTGGGCTGCATGCAAGGCAGTTGTCTTACCAGCTATACTGTCTCTCTATAAGTATATACCTATACTAGGTACAGATTTGTTTTTATTTAATTGTTGTGGGTGTGCAGCTTTCCAATACCAAATTTTCAAGTTTACGTAGTTTGAGACACACTAATCTGTACTTAGGGCTTACTACTGGCTATACATTCAGACAACTCTTCTGGGGGACCTATATGATCCTGGGTATTGAAGCTGAGTCAGATGCAAGCAAGAAAAACATCCAACCCACTGAACTACTAAACCTCTATCACCATTTTTTGTTTATTTGGGGGCCACACCAGTGGTGCTCAAGAATTACTCCTGCCCTATACTCAGGAACACTCCTGGCAGTGCTCGGAGGGAACATATGAAGTTCTGGGGGTTTAACCAAGGTCAACTAGGTCCAAGGAAGCACCTTACCTGCTGTACTATCTCTCTGGCCCCCTACCAACACCATTTCTTTTTTTATAAATAATTTTTATTGTGACCAAACTGAATTGTGAATCTTTCACAGTAATATTTAAGGTACATGGTGACATTAAATCGGGAAATCCCAACACCAGTGTTATACTCCCTCCTCTCCTGTTTCCAGCATGCTTCCCATATCCCCCTCCTTTGCCCCTGAACTGCTAGTATAACTGGTCCCATCTGTGTCTAGCTTGTTGTAGTTTGGGTATCAATTCCGTTGTTGTTGACTTTGGGCTTGCTGTTTAAGTCTGACCATTTTTTATTTCTACTCAATGTTCATACAACTGTTTGTTCTAGGTACCATCCATTTCCCCCTTCAATTTATGAGGCAGAACAAGATGATTCAAGTTATGTGGTTCTGTTTGGAAAGAGAAATAAAGAAAAAAGAAAAAAAAAGAAAAAAGGAAACCAGAGGAGTTCGTCTAGCGGTTATAAATATCAATTTAAAAGAAGAAAGGTAAAAAAGAAGAAAAACATAATTAAAAAAAAAAACAGGAAAAAAACCAAAAAAATAAAACAAACAAAAAAACAAAATCAGAAACTACACAAAAGCACCACAGCTACAAAAACAACAACCAAATAATGACCACAAGAACAATAACAACAACAACAACAACAACAAATAGAAAACAGGATGGAGGGCTGGTGTGGCAAGTTTTAAAAAAATTTTTTTTTTTTGCATAGGCACAGTAAATGTTGGGGGAATTAGGAAGGAAATTTCCTTGGTCTAAGAGATACAGGGTTTCTTTGTCCTTGAAGCACACTTCCATAGGAATAACTACAGACTCTATACACATTCATTATCACACCCCAAGGTCATTTTATGGTGCAGGAAACATTCTGCTCCATTGTGGATGATAATTATCAGGCCTCTGTAACTAGAGATCTTGGTATTTGCACAGGTCATAGGGTGAAGCCTAGAAAAGAGTTTTCATTACTGTTCTAGAAGTTTTGTTTCATCACTGTTGTTGGAATCAGTCTTCTATAATTGGTGATCTTGGTTTTTGCACCAATCCTAGGATGAAGCCTAGAATAGTCTCTCATTATGTTTCCAGAAGTTCTGCTCATTTGCAGTTGTCACAGTCAGAGCTCTGGAATTAGAGATCTTGGTTATTGTACAAATCCTAGGCTGAAACCTAGGCTAGGGTCTTTCTTATTGGTCCCAGGATAAGTTCTGCCCAGTACCAACACCAAATATTAAAGAGACTTTCCTTGCTCTATTTTATGCTCTTTTGTTACAAATTGATTATTCACTAGCTATGGTTTTATTTTCTAATGTTTAATAGAGTTCCACTAATCTATATGGCCTATATATGTGTGTGTAAAGGAAGCTTGAAACAGCCATCAGGCAAGGACAGGAAAGTGGGCTAGACGTGGCCCTCAAAAACACTGGGGTCGTACAGGCATCCATGACAATTCTGGGAGTTTCCTGACTGCCCTGATCACCCACCCCCCTTCACAATTGTGGGAAAATGCCAGATGTCATGTACTCCCTAAAGCAAATCAATCTACTGTACCTTTCTATTGTTTAAAATACTATATATAGCTTGTAAGCTCATGGCTCAGGGCTGGCAGTTTCTGGCTAATGCTGGATTCTAATACAGCCCCTGCATATGCTTGTAATAAAAAAAAAACCTGTTTTTGCATGAGTCTGTGGTCTTGGTGTCTTTGAACGGCGCATCATTCTCCAGGACTTAACATTGGAGGCCCCAGCGAGATATTCACGCCTGTTCAGGGACATCAAAGCCTCACCTCGGGGTTCTGAGAACACTGGCGCCTAGGAGGTAAAATTTGCACTTGGTGTGGGCATTGTGACTGCCGTAAGGGCCCGCGAGGGTTCTCGGTGGCGGCTGACAGACGTGTCTAGAGGGCCGCAGGTCACTGATCTGAGGGACGCCTCAGTGAGGTTTGGGGATTCCGAGGACGCTCGGAAGCCCCCTCTGTAAGTATACCCTTCTGTAAGTAAGTGTGGTATACATCTGTAAACTGCCCAAGAATTAGAACCTAGGTCAGACTTTGTCTGTCTGTCTGTTACTGTTTTGTGTGAGTTGTTTCTCTTTGTCTTGTGTGACTTGCTTTTATTGAGGAGCCCTAGGGAGAAGTGGCCAGAGGGGCCCTTCTCATCAGGGAGGAGGTCAGGCGAGGCCTCCTCGGCAGGGAACAGAAATCTTGGCTCCAATGAAGGAGACTCCACTGAGCTCCAAGGATCAATGCAAGTCCCAGCCGGGCTTTCCAAACTGGGCGTGAGCCCTTTGCAGATCCTTCAGGTTGGTTTGATTTCATTTTGATCTCATTTTTTAGTTTTGGTTTTATTTTTTTGGCTTTTCACTTCTCTGGTTCATTTTCTCCTGTCTCTTTCTCTTCAAAACTGGAAGTTACTCAGTGAGGGAAAAATCCCTCCCAGTCGTGGAGAGGTGTGAAGTTCATTGGGCATGGCCCAAAGAGCAAAAGAAATTTGTAAAAGTTTAAAGTGAGAGTGAAGACCGGTCAGTGTGAGTGGTGAAGTGCTTGGCAGAATGTGTGGGGAATTTGTGTGATAACTGATTTCTTAACTGTTATTGTTTATTGCCTTTTCTCAGTCAACCATGGAGCAGGCTCAAACTGCTCAGTCTAAGGTCTCTTGCTGGCGAACTTCCCAGAGGTGCAAAAATTGGTGTTAAGTGGCAATTTCTATACTTCCTTGTTATTTTCTGTTTCGTTGTGTTTTTGTATTTCAAGGCAGGCTCTGTTAGGGACAGGGCAAGGTGGTGGTCGCAAACTCTGCCTCTTTGCTGGCCAGCAGGACTTAAATTTGTCCTGGAGGGGCTGGACTTTGTGACTAAACACCTCAGCCAAAAGGTGAAAATCAGAAAAATCTTGAGAGCTGCCGTCTTGTTGCTTCTGGCTGGGAAGCTAAGAAATTAGTCAGTTAAAAAAATTCTTTACTGGAGCTTATCCAAAAAAGGGAAACTTACCCAACTCCCCCCCTAGTTTACATATCAAAGAAAAAACAATGGAAGTGGCTGGAAGTCCAGAAGAAAAAATTGGGTCTTTAAATCCTTTTTTTTGAGAAATTCCTCTAACTTAAAGGTTTCTTAGAATAAATAATTTGGTGGAAAATGTTGCAAATTATTGTAATTAACTTTTCTGATGCAACTGAGTTCTAATACAGACTAAAAAATGCCACCTGCCATAAAAAATTTCACCAACTCTAAGAAATTATCAATCAATTCAGAGACAGGTTCCGACAGCATTGTAATGTGGAAATAATACAAATTTTTATATTTCTATTTCTGTTAAAAATAGTATTAATTTTAAAAGGCCAAAACTGTGTAAAAAATGTTGTGGTTAGCGTTTTGATAATATTGTTAATCTTGTAAATGCTTAATATTGTTGAAATAACTAAATCTAAATAACAATATGAAATTTAATGTGGTTTTAAGGTCTTAATGTAAAAATGCCTAAATTGTCTTTACTAAGTGTAACAAAGAAAACTTGGTCCTGTCAGATAAAAGTAATTCTAGCAATTAGTTTTCTAATTGGAAAAAATAAAAAAAAATAAAAGTTTTAGGTATTTGTATAAAGTGCAGACCTTTTAAAATTGAAGTAATATTAGCCATATTTAATATCTCTAAGGTTTTTATAACTTAAGTTATGCTGTAGTGCTTGAATGGTTACAATACCTACCTCTCATTTGCTGAAGTTGCATCTTGTAAAGCCTAAATAACTTGGTAACTGGAATTTAAAATATAATATGTTCTGAACACTGTCATAAATTTGGCATTTTAATCAATAAACAGGGTGTATTTGCAGTAAACTCATTTGGACCTATAATAAGTTATAGAGCAGTAAAAATTGTAAAATAAATTTTTAGAAACTGCAAAATGAAAAGGTGTAAAAAAAATAAAAATTAATAAGTAAAAACTGGAAAATAACAAATAGAAGAACTCCCTGAGAAACTTTCCACTCCCCCACTCCCTAAAAACTCCCCTTCCTTTGAACTAACCAAACGCCAGACAGCCAGATCTGGGCAACAATCTCGGAAAGCCCCTACCTCACTTTAGATACGCACATGACCCCAGGGGCAGACACTGCCCCATCTGTTACACATGGTAAACAAGATGCCTCCTTCCTGGCATTCCCTACAAAAGCTTTGCTGAATTCTGGAGGGGGGCCGAATCTCCTCTACTAGACTCTGAGGTATAAGATTCGGTCCCTGCATGCTGGAGTATTAAATCCCTCGTGTTATTACAGCAAGTTTGGTCTCCGGGTCTCTGTAGGTGCACGCATATCCTGAGCCTGGAGCGAAGTTCTCCCTGAGGAAGTTCCTTCACAAAATGCTATGTCTGAAAATAGTTAAAAACAAAAGACCATTTTGAATAATGTACTAAGTTGTTCAGAAAAATAAAGTAATTAAGATTGAGTAAAAAAAAATCAGAATTTAAGAACTATAACTCCTCTAGATTGTAAATTTGAGATACTTTTAAGAAAATTTATGTTTTGCTTTGGTCTAAAAATTTTGTCAAATTTGGCATATAGAAATTTTAACATAAAATACATATAAAGCATAGCTTTTAAAATTTGTTCGTTTTAATTAAAAGTCTTATCAAATATTATTTATGTAAAAAATATGTGGTTATGCAAAATGAAAAAATATGAATTTAATAACAAAAAAAAACTCTGAAAAAAGTAGCCAGTTGGTAAAACTAAAGAAAATTTGTAAAGTGAATTTAGAAAGGAAAAATTTAAGAATGTGTAAAAGGAACTAAGGAGGTGTACTAAAAAAAGGAAACTATCAGATTAAGTCGGAATATTATTGTTACTATTATTATTAAAATGCCTCTAAATCAGGAATTAGCCAATGTTTTGTGCAAAATAATTTTAAATGTTTTAAACCATGTTATAGTGTTCATATGTTGTTGGGTAAAAATGAAATAATAATGAGGTATTATAAATACCTAAAATATATATATAAAGGTTTTAAAAGGAAATAATCAAAAATTTAAAATACTAAGGTTCAGTTTAAAGGTGTTTAAAAATATAGTAATTGTTAATTGTAAATTTTTTTAAAAAAAGGTCTAAAGTCTGCCAGAAAGTTTTGTAAAATATAAATTGCTGGTGTCTACTATGTTTTCTGCTTTAAGCTGAGTCCAAAAAAAATAAGCAAACTTCTACTCTCTGTATGTAAATTTATTTGCTGCCAAAAATATTAATAAGTGTATCACAAGGAACTTTGTAAATATAGTCATGGTTTAAAAAATTAAAAATACCCCAGCGAGAAAAATCTTATTGTAAAAGCCTCCAGACAATAATCAGGTTTAGAATTTTCTGTGCAAAATTAAGTAACATTTGCTTTTTCTCCCGTCCTAGTACCTTTTAATATCATTTTTATGTCATGGCATCAGTTTGCTTTGCATGAAATACAAACAGGTAAATTTCCTCTCTGCATGAGGAGTAATCCCCGTGCAAACAAGAAATCTTAAAATTAGTAAGGGGACCCCAAAGCCCTCTTTTGGGGAAATAATCAGGCTTGAGGTGGTGTAACAAGCAGGCACCTTTAGGCATCTGGCTAACAAAACCAGGAAAACATCAAAATAAATGGCCTGAAAAAGGAAATGGGAGATTTCTGAACCTGCACTAACTGGCCACGGCCACTCTCACCCTCACCCTCAGTCTCAAAAAAGGACTTGAAGTCAGAGTCTCTTCCAACCCTGAAGAGGAGTGGAACAGGCTACCTCTAGGAAAATCCTGCAGTGGGTGAGAAGACAACAGCCATCCGAGAACCAACTCGTTCTTACATCAGCTTAGCCTAAGTAACTGTAACGTGACAAACCTGCTGTGTCCCCACCCTATCCTCAAAAATTCTGTGAGTATTGGGAGTGCCCCAAATGGAGATTTCTCCAGTAATATTGTGTTTATGCAAAGGAAGGAGCCAAATTTTTTTCAAATATCTGGTAAGGTGCAAGGTGGAGGTGGAGAGAAAAATAATTTTTATAATTAAAGTAAAGTAACCTAGGTGTGAAAGCATTTTTCATTAATTGTACTGGAACAGATCATAAATTATAAATGTAAGCATTAGTCTAACTAAAAATAATTCAGAGCTGTTTGTTAATAATGCTATAATGCTTTAATTTCTGTTGTTTAACTTGTGTTATCATTAATTGTTACGCACTAGGTGTAAAAGACCTTAAATACAGAACAAGTGAGAAACCCCCCGGGGAACCTCTTCATAAGTCTTTTTCAGATACTTCTCAGAAGCCCGCAGCTCGGATGGTCAGTGGCCTGGACAGACTACAAAGGACCCCCCTGCATGTCCATCTGACTCAGCTTCTTGGACCAGGGCAAAATGAAGATCACCTACTGTACCAGATGACAGTATGGGACTGTAAAACCACCCGTCAGGCATACTGAAAGCTCCCTTCCAGTTGGGACTGAATTGTAATCACCAGATTAGTAGTGAATCACACTTTTTGAAGAGCAGCTGGGGAAGGGGTCAGGCAAGAAAAATGCCTTGCATTGCCCTTGAAGTTTTTAATTTGGCCTCCCATTATTGTGTGCTAATTAACTGCGCTCTTAAGGGGGGCCAATCAAATCAGTAATCACCCACCTCCCCTTCAAGAAAGGCTAGAACAAAAATCCCGGGTTCAAAACAATTGGTTTCAGTCCTGGTTCAAGTAGTCCCCCTGGCTAACAACTATAATGTCTGCCATTACAGGCTCACTTGTGCTCCTGCTGCTATTACTGACTATAGAACCTAATAATTATTAGGCAGCAATATAAGGCACTTAATCAAACAACCCAGATCTCTAGGATTAGAGATCAAACAAAAGAAAAGGGGGGAATGTAAAGGAAGCTTGAAACAGCCATCAGGCAAGGACAGGAAAGTGGGCTAGACGTGGCCCTCAAAAACACTGGGGTCGTACAGGCATCCATGACAATTCTGGGAGTTTCCTGACTGCCCTGATCACCCACCCCCCTTCACAATTGTGGGAAAATGCCAGATGTCATGTACGCCCTAAAGCAAATCAATCTACTGTACCTTTCTATTGTTTAAAATACTATATATAGCTTGTAAGCTCATGGCTCAGGGCTGGCAGTTTCTGGCTAATGCTGGATTCTAATACAGCCCCTGCATATGCTTGTAATAAAAAAAACCCTGTTTTTGCATGAGGCTGTTGTCTTGGTGTCTTTGAACGGCGCATCATTCTCCAGGACTTAACATGTGTATATATATATACTTTTTAATTATTATAGGGACTGCATCCAGTGATACATGGCTGTACCTTGCTATTTTGATTGCTATTACTTTTGTAATGGTAGTTTGAAATGTGATATTTTTACTCCTATTAATGTTTCTAGGGTTTATTTTGCTATTTTGGGTCTTTTTATTTTCAAAGATATTTTATGGCATTTTTATTAATAACTTTACTTAAACACCTTGATTACAAATATGATTGTAGTTGGGTTTCAGTCATGTAAAGAATACCCCCCTTCACCAGTGCAACATTCCCATCACCAATGTCCCCAAAATCCCCCTTCCCCACCCAACCCCCGCCTGTACTCTAGACAGGCTTTCTACTTCCCTCATTCATTCACATTGTTAGGATAGTTCTCAGTGTGGTTATTTCTCTAACTGCAATCACCACTCTTTGTGGTGAGATTCATGTCTTTAGCTGGACCTTACAGTCTTCCTCTCTTTTGTCTCTGAGATTTATCGCAAAAATGTCTTTATTTTTTTTAAAACCCTTAGATGAGTGAGACTATTCTGAGTCTATCTTTCTCCCTCTGAGTTATTTCACTCAACATAATAGATTCCATGTACATCCATGTATAGGAAAATTTTATGACATCATCTCTCCTGACACTGCATAATATTCCATTGTGTATATGTACCACAATTTCCTAAGCCATTCATATGTTGAAGGGCATCGTGGTTGTTTCCAGTGTATGGCTGTTGTAAATAGCTCTGCAATGAATATAGGTGTGAGGAAAGGATTTTTGTTTTGTATTTTTGTGTTCCTAGAGTATATTCCTAGGAGTGGTATAGTTGGTTGTATGAGAGCTCAATTTCCAGTTATTGGTGGAATCTCCATATCCCTTTCCATAAAGGTTGGAGTAGACAGCATTCCCACCAGCAGTGAATAAGAGTTCTTTTCTCTCCACATCCCCACCAACATGGCTTGTTCTCATTCTTTGTGATGTGAGTCAATCTCTGTGGTGTGCGATGGTACCTCATAGTTGTTTTGATTTGCATCTCCCTGATGATTAGTGATGTGGAGCATTTTTTCATGTGTCTTTTGGCCATTTGTATTTCTTTGTCAAAGTGTCTGTTCATTTCTTCTCCCCATTTTTTGATGGGATTAGATGTTTTTTTTTTTCTTGTAAAGTTCTGTCAGTGCATTGTATATTTTGGATATTAGCTCCATAACTGATGGGTATTAGGTGAATAGTTTCTCCCACTCAGTGGGTGTCTCTTGTATCCTGGGCACTATTTCCTTTGAGGTTCAGAAGTTTCTCAGCTTAATATAGTCCCAATAGTTTATCTCTTCTTCTACTTGTTTGGAGAATGCTGTTTCCTCCTTGAAGATGCCTTTAGTCTCAATGTCAAGGAGTGTTTAACCTAAATGTTTTTCTATATACCTTATGGTTTCAGGTCTGATATCAAGGTCTTTAATCCATTTGGATTTTACCTTCGTACATGGTGTTAGCTGGTAGTCTGAGTTCACTTTTTTGCAAGTGTCTATTCAGTTGTGCCAATACCAGTTGTTGAATAGGCTTTCCTTGCTACTTTTAGGATTCCTTGCTCTTTTTTTTTTTAATCAAAAATTAGGTCACTCTATGTCTGGTGAATATTCTCTAAGTACTCAAACCTATTCCACTGATCTGAGGATATGTCTTTTTTTCAATACCATGCTGTTTTGATAACTATTGCTTTCTAATACAGTTTAAAATTGGGAAAATTAATGCTTTCCATATTCCTTTTCCCAAGGATTGCTTTAGCTATTCGAGGGTGTTTATTGTTCCAAATGAATTTCAGAAGTGTTTGATCCGCTTCTTTGAAGAATGTCATGGGTAAATTTAGAGGGATCACTTTAAATCTGTACAAAGCTTTAAGGATTATTGCCATTTTTATGATGCTAATCCTGCGAAACCATGAGCAGGGTATGTATTTCCATTTCTGCGTGTCCTTGCTTATTTTTTGGATCAGGGTTTTTATAGTTTTTTTATATAGGTCCTTCACGTCTTTGGTCAAGTTGACTCCTAGTTATTTGAGTTTGTGTGACACTAATGTGAATTAGGTTGTTTTCTTAATGTCCATTTCTTCCCTATCATTATTGGTGTATAAAAAGGCCATTGATTTCAGTATGTTAATTTTGTAGGCTGCCACATTGCTGTATGCATCCATTGTTTCTAGAAGCTTTTTTTGGTAGAGTCTTTAGGGTTTCTAAGTAAAAACCTCGTATCATCTACAAACAGTGAGAGCTTGACTTATTCCTTTCTTATCTGGATTACCTTGATATCTTTTTCTTGCCTAATTGATATAGCAAGTACTTCCAGTACTATGTTGAATAGGAGTGGTGAGAGAGGACAGCCTTGTCTTGTACCAGAATTTAGAGGAAGGGCTTTTAATTTTTCTCCATTGAGGATAATATTTGCCATTGGCTTGTGGTAGATGACCTTCACTATATTGAGAAAGGTTCCTTTCATTCCCATGTTGCTGAGAAATTTTATCAAGAATGGGTGTTGGACCTTGTGAAATGCTTTCTCTTTATCTATTGATATGTTTATGTGATTTTTATTTTCCTTATTGATGTTGTGTATTATGTTGATAGATTTTCGAATGTTAAACCATTTTTGCATTCCTGGGATGAAACCTCCTTGATCGTAGTGAATGATCTTGATGAAGCATTGTATCCTATTTGCTAGGATTTGTTGAAGATCTGTGCATCTATGTTCATCAGGGATATTGGTCTGTAATTCTCTTTTTTTGCAGCCTCTCTGTCTGGTTTAGGTATCAAGGTGATATTGGCTTCTTAAAGCTATTTGAAAGTGTTCCCTTTTTTCAATTTCACGAGGAGCCTGGCCAGGATTCAAACTTCTTAAAAGGTTTAAAAGAATTGATTAGTGAATCCATCTGGGCCTGGGCTTTTGTTTGTGGGCAGATATTTGATTACTGTTTTAATTTCCTCAAGAGTGATTGGGTGTTTTGGTATGCTACATCCTCCTTATTCAACCGTGAAGGTTATAAGAGTCCAAGAATTTATCCATTTCTTCCACATTCTCATGTTTGGTGCCATAGAGTTTCACAAAATAGTCTGATTAGCATTTGAATTTCTGCAATATCTGTAGTGATCTCCCCTTTTTCATTTCTAATATGGGTTATCAAGTTTCACTCTCTCTTTCTTTGTGAGTTTTGTCAATGGTCTATCAATCTTGTTTATTATTCCAAAGAACCAACTTCTGCTTTCATTGATCTTTCAGATGGTTTTTTGAGTTTCCACTTCATTGATTTCTGCTCTAAGATTTGTTATTTCCTTCTGTCTCCTTATTTTTGGTTCCTTTCGTTGATCATTTTTAATGTTATATGCTGTGTCACTAAGATTTTCATGTATGCTCCTTCTTCCTTCCTGATGTGTGCTTGCAAAGCTATAAATTTTCCTCTCAGTATGCTTTTGCTGTGTCCCATAGATCATGATAGTCTGTGTCTTCATTGTCATTTGTTTCTAGGAAAGTTTGATTTTCTCTTTGATTTCATCTTGGACCCACTGGTTGGTCAGTAGCAGGCTGTTGAATTTCCAATTGGTAAAGTTCTTCTTCTGTGTCCCTTTGTAGTTCACATATAATTTCAGAGCATTATGGTCAGCTACACCTGCAAAATTTCTTTTTTTTAATTTTTATTGTGACCAAAGTGCATTACAAATCTTTCACTGCAGTGTTTATGGTACATAGTGACAATGAATGAATGACATTCCCACCACCAGTGCTGTCCTCCCTCCACCCCTGTTCCCAGTATGCACCCCATATCTCCCTTCTTTACCTCCCAGAATGCTAGCTCAACTGCTCTCCATTTTACAGCTTGTTGTAGATTGAGCATCTATTCCACTGTCATTGGAGATAAAAAAGATAAGAAAAAAGGGAGAAAAAAATTTGGTGACAACTACCAAACAAAAAAAGAAGAGAGAGAGAAAAAAAAAAAGAAAAATGGAAGAAAAAAGAAAAAAATGGACGCGAAAAATAAAAATAAAAATAAATCTCTAAATAATAACCACAAGAGTGAAAAAGAAAGAGAAGTGGAAGAAAAAAGAGAAGAAAAAGAAATAAAAAACTAACAAATCAAAACAAAACAAGAAAAAGTATGGGTACTGGAGTGGTAGGGTTTGGCATTCCCCCCACCTTTTTTTTTTTTTTTTTGCATAGGCACAGTAAGCATTGGGGAAGAAAGGGAATTCCCATGGCCTAAGAGATTCAGGGTTTCTCCATCCTTGAAGCATACCAGCATAGGATCAACGTCTGGCTCCATATATACTCATTATCCTATCCCAAAGGCTATTTTGTGATGCCAGGAAAGTTTCCTCTCAGTTGTGTGTGAGAAAATCAAGCCACTGTAGCTAGCAATTTTGGTATTTGCACGGGTTATAGGTCAGGGTCTAGGATAGATAGAGTCTCTAGGTTCTAGAGGTTCCTATCCATCGTTGTTGTTGTGTTCAGTTTTCTGTAACACTTGCTCCCTGTTTTTGTTCAGTCCCTAAGCCAAAGCCTAGGATATTATGGATCCAAAGGTTCTGCTCAGTCTCTGTTGTCCAAGTTGGACCTCTGCAATAAGAAATCTTGTTGTTGTTCTTGTTTATGTGTCCTGGACTACAGCCTAGGGTAGGGTTTTCCTTATTAGTCCCAAGGTAGGTTCTGTTCAGTCATGGTTGTCAAAGTCAAATTTATGTTGTTGGTGCTCTTACTTTTCACAGTTCAAAGGACGATATCTCTTCTGATTTCCATTTAGTGTTAGGTGATGTGATAGGACAGCCGTTCTTAGGTCAAGTTTTTCTTTCCTCGTTGTCATATCAAAACTGGCACAAGTTGGTGCCAGAGTAGTGTTATAAATCTCCCAATAGAGAGATTTTCTGGTGGTGTTGCCTGGAGCTGTATCATTTCTACGTCAGGGATCTGGGGTTTGAGATTGGACTAACACTGTCCAAAATCCTGGGGACTGCATTGTATCCACATGCACATGTTCAGGATGAAGGCACCTTTCTGCTATAAAAAGTGAGTTCTTATCCCTAGAAGATAAGATCTTGTTTCTGTGTCTATGGTTTCCCCCTTTTTTTATTGTGCCCATACAAAAACGTATGGTGTCATACTGTGTTGCTGGTGCTATTCTGGGTAAGGATGACAGGCTGCACACACAGTCTCTGTTGTCTGGTTTTGTTCTGAGCTTTTATCCCTGTCAAGGCTTTTTGTACCAAGCAGCACCAAAAGTGGTAAGGATAGAGAAAAATGTATATATTAAAATAGAACAAATAAATAAAACTGAGTTAAAAAGAAAAGGTTTTTGAATAAAACAAGTGGTGGAAGAGACTACCTGTATATTTAGGAATACACAGCTTAAGATGTATTGTACATGTATTGAGCTTCCATAGGCAATATAAGACTCTTAATTAGGTCTTTTCATATATTCCTGTGGGGAGTAAAAACCAAGGTACTTTTTGATTCACAGGCCTTGGAATTGAGTTTGAGAAATGCTTTGCTGCATTATGAGACCATATAGTGTCTTTGAGCTGGGGGTTTTGCTGAGGCTGATTCCTGTATTGTGCAACAGTGTAGATTTGGTGGGGGTGAGAGGGGCCATCAAGCATGAGTCAGCAGACATGCTGGTTGTACTACTTTGCCAAGGCATAAGAATGAGGACCCAGAGGGTGTCTTTCACTGAGGACCTGGAAGGTGGTCTCTTGGGGCAGGAAGTCAATCTTGGTGCCTACCGAGTTAGGAACTGAGGGTAAAGAGGGTTAAATTAGGAGAAAATAATGGATCAGGATTGGGAGATGAGGGGATA